>NW_006921599.1:5905861-5915726 GCF_000298275.1 Orycteropus afer afer
ACCAAACTCACTGCCATCGAGTCAGATCCAACTCATAGTGACCCCTCCTTGGGTTTCTGAGGCAGTATCACTACAGAAGTGATACCTTCCTTCTGAGTGGCTGGTGGGTTTGAACCACCAGCCTTCTGGTTACCAGTCAAATGCCTTAGGCACTATGCCAACAGAGCTCCCCATAATTTTCCAGTCACCAATTTTTTCAGAAGTGGATCTGGCCACAGCCTTCTTCTTGGTCTGTCTTAGTCTGGAAGCTCCACTGACAACTTGTCTACCATGGATGTTCCTGCTAGTATTTGAGATTCTGGTGGCATATCTTCTAGCATATATCGTCTAGCCTCACAGCAATGTGCAAGCCACCACAGTATGACAAACTGACAGACAGAAGGTGGTCTTACTGCTTGGAAGGTCTGATTTCCATCCAAAACCCTGAATCATGAAACACTGAATCACACCTGACTAGGAAAGGCAGGTCAAGCTCATTTGTAGTTGACTATTAGTTAGCATTTCTAAACTTTTCACATTCCATTTCAACATTCATTTGGTACCTGAGCAAACACAAGATGGCATACTGGTGATGCATTCTGCCCAATCCCTCTGTAGCAGAAATGTGGAAAAACAAAGTGAAACAGATACAGGTAATAATCCTGGAACTCAGCATCAAATGAAAGGGTAAAGAATTAGATTAAACACTGATTGGAAAGGGTGATAGTGACTGGGAAGAGAGAAGAATCCATGGCCCAATGAAGCATGGTCATTTTGATACACAGAAGGCATCATATACAAGCAAAAAGAAACCAACCTCATGGAATCTGCACTGGGACAGATAGAGCATGGAAAGATTTAGAGGGAATCGAAGTGAGCAGAATATGCTGTGGGTCCAATAGAAGAAAGTGTAGGGAAATGGGGGAGATTTTCAGTGGCACATGTGACAGCAAAGTGAGAAGGGAGCCAGTGAAAGGGGATGAAACAACGCACTGCTAGTGAAAACTAGCTGCATGGTTGAGGGCCTGCACAAAGCGAAAGGCCTGTGTGGTGGCAGTTGGAGGTGCTGGACTCTAGGTGGACCCTCTTTTGATTGATTTTGGGCTAGAACTGGATAATCAGTTGCACACACCTAGAAATGCATTGGGTCCATGCCAGTGAACTATGATCACTTTCTACACTTTCCCAACCACACCTTCCCAGTGACAAAGGGTGAGCCCTTCCCTGCAGCCCATCACCCCATTGGCTAGGGACAGCCCTCAGCCCCACATTCCCACTTGCTGCCTCCTTGCTCCTCTGTCTTCTCCCAGCAGCAGCCCAGCTGTTCATCACACCATGCCCCAAGTCGACAGAACCAGTTTGGCTCTGCCTCACTGCACCTGTGTTGTTGACAAGGCTTACTCCCCCAGAACACAACATGCCTGTGTGGTAGTTAAGGTTATATGTCAACTTGGATGGGCCATGGTTTTGAGTGGTTTGGCAGCTGGATGTACTTATTCCCCATAATGAGATTATAATCACCTCTATGGTAGAATCTGCTGTGAGCAGCTAAATAGTTGAAGTGGAGTTACCTTTGGGGTGTGGTCTACTTCCAGTATATATGGAGAAGTTTGTGGGAGGGTCTACCTTTTGCCTACTTGGATTCTGCATTTGGCAGAGTCTTCATCTCCAGTTCCTGGACTTGAACCAGTGCCTTGCTTTGTTGCTTGCTGATCTTGGGGTTGTGCCATTTTACCTGATGACCTTGGGTTCATTAGCCTTAGCAGCCAGCAGCTGTGTGAGTTGAGTGTCTCCAGATCCAGTTGGCCTGGAGCAAGAGGCAGAGCTGAAGCTCAAGCTCAAGCAGCCTTCACTAAGCTCTGAATACATACTTCTAGCTTCCTAAACTGTAAAAGATTAAATTCCTATTTGTTATAGTCATCCACTTGTGGCATTTCTGTTATAGCAGCATTAGAGAACTAAGACCTCTGTCAGAGGTGCTTGTTTGCACCAGGCTCCCACCCCCTACATAGACACATATTCCTGTGGACCATGTGACATCCCTCTGCTGTCACTGCAGCTGGCTGACCAAAGCAGCACTTTTTTTTTCTTCTTTTATTTTACCCATTTTTCTTATCCATCTTCCCTTTTTGATTTTTTCTTTTCTCTGCCCCATTCAGTGGGAGGCAGTTTAAGTCCTCACTAGTCAGCCATACCTACTAAACATCCCACTTACCACCTCACCCAACAGGCAAGAACCATCACCCACTCTTGCACTATTGGATCAGCAACAGACGGTGGACAACACCTGCTCATCCCATCCACAGCTCCTCTTCATGACCTACAAACAGAGACTTGCACCCAAATTCCCTACTTACTCCATCCACCCAGAGACAGATGGAGAACACTCCAGTGCTGTCAAACTAGCAACCAAAGATGCATGCCTGCCCCACTCACCCAGATATATATATTTAAAAAAAAAAGCAAAATAAAAAGTTAGAGTGAAACAAACCAACACATAATCAACAAACAAAATCAACAGCTTCAAAATGTCTTAGAGACAACATCAATTCAAACAAACAAACAAACAAATAAACAAACACCTGACAAGATAGCTCAAGCAAGTGACCAAAATAAAGAGCTAGGAAGCCTCTCTGAGGAAAAGCAGGTAACAGAACAAGAGTGAAGAAATCCTAAGAATTATGTGTGACACCAACAAGAGGAATAATCTACATGTGATTAGAATTCCAGAATAGGAGAAGGCAAAAAAAAAAAAAAAAAAAAAAAAAAAAAAAAAAAAAAAAAAAAAAAAAACCATAGAAAAAATTGCTGGGGATTTGCCAGAGAAAACTTCCCTAATATTAGGAAAGATGAAGAACTATCCATCCAAGAAGCTCAACAAACCCTATACAGGATAGATCCCAAAAGAAAGTCACCAAGACATATCAAAATCAAACTTCCAAAACCAAACACTAAGAAAGAGTCTTGACAGCAGCTCATAAAAACAAAATATTGTCTACAAAAAGTAACATATAAGACCAAACTCTGATTTCTCAGCAGAAACCATACAGGCAAGAAGGCAATGGGATGACATATATACAACATTGAAAGAAAAAAAAATTGCCAACTAAGAATTATATATCCAACAAAACTGTTCCCCAAATATGATGGTGAAATTAGGACATTGACAGCTAAGCATCAATTAAGAGAATTTGTGAAAACCAGACCAATCTTACAAGAAATACTTAAAGGAGTTATTTGGACAAAAAACCAGCAATGGAAGACAACAACCTAAGATTAAGATTCATGGCAACGTCATGCAGGAACAAAGCCAGAAAAAGAATTCTCCAAATTAATATAAGATTGCAAGCTTTTGGATAACTAGATGTGCCCATCTATAAAAGAGAACTACAAAATAAAAAGAAGGAATAAATTGTATAATTATAGAACTTCTAAACAGAGAGGAGGTCAGATGAATATCAGTATAGAACAGACTTTTTCAAACTTAGGAAGATAAAAATTAATTGCAGTGTAACCACAGAGAAAATTAATGATTATTCTAGCCAAAATAAGAAAGAAGAAAATCTCCTAGTAAACATAAAATCAACAACAATGGAGAAAATGAGAAAAAAATCAGACATCAAAATGAACTCAGCACAGAAAAAGATTCAGAACAAATAAACCATCAACAAGACAAGAAAAAACACAAAAGAAAGCAGAAAAGTCATACCTATCATTAATTACCCTGAAAATGAATAGGTTAAATGCACCAGTCAAGAAAAAGAGTGGCAGGATGGATAAGAAAACAGGACCCATCAATATGCTGTCTACAAGAGACTCACATTAGATACAAAGATAAAAATAAATTCAAACTCAAAAGATGGGGGAAAAAATGTATCAAGCTAATGGCAAACAAAAAGAGTAGGAGTGGCAATGTTATTTTCTGATAAAATAGACTGCAAGCAAAGACCAGCAAAGGATATTATATAATGATAAAAGAGACAATCCAACAAGAGGACGTAACCATAATAAATATTGATGTACCTAATGAAAGAGCCCCCAAAAAAATAAACAAAATATTAACAGAATTTAAAAGATAATAGACATTTCCACAATAATAGTTGGAGACTTCAACACTCCATTTTTGATGAGGGAAAGAACAACTAGAAACAAACTCAAGAATGATACAGGTCTCAACAACACAATGCAAAATCTGACCTCATAGATGTGTACAGAACATGCTACCCAACAATACTGCAATCTGCATTCTTTTCCAGTGCATATGGATCTTTATCCAGAATAGACCTCGTTAGGCTACAAAGCAAGCCTGAATAAATTTAAAAACATCAAATATTACAAAGGATCTTCTTGGATCACAATGCTATAAACTTAGAAACCAGAATATTAGAAGAGGAAGATCAAGGTAAAAAGTGAATATATGGAAACTGGATAAGACTCTGCTTAAAAACTACTGGGTAACAGAAGAAATAAAATGTGCAATGATGATTATTAAAAAAAAAAAAAAATTCTAAAACCAAAGGAGAATGAAAACATAATGTGCCAAAACCTTTGTCTCACAGCCAAAGTAGAATTCATAGCAATAAATGCACACATCAAAAAAGAGTGAATCAAAATCAATACTTTAACCCATCAACTCCAACAATTAGAAAAAGAGCAACAAAAGAAACCTAGTCTCAAGAAGAAAGGAAATACTGAATATTAGAACAGGAATAAATGAAACAGAAAATAGGAAAATAATAGAAAGAATTAACAAGACTAGAAGATTAACAAAATTGAACAGCCACTGGCAAATTTAAGTAAGGAAAAGAAGAGAAGATGCAAATAACATGCATAAGAAATGAACTGGGTGACATCACAACAGAACCAACCAAAATAAGAAAGATAATAACAATCCTATAAATAACTGTAAACTAACAAATTTTAAAACCTAGAAAATGGACAATTTCTAGAAACACATGACTTACCAAAACTAACGCAGAGTGAGGTAGAAAATTTGAACAGGCCTGTAACAAAAGAAGAAACTGAATATGTTTGTATATACATAAACTTCCAACAAAAGTAGTCCTGGCCCAGACAGCTTCACCAGAGAAACCTACCAAACATTCAGAGAAAAACTGATACCAATTTTATTCAAACTTTTCCAGAACATAGAAAAGGATAAATACTCCCAAAATTTATTTTATGAAGCAAGCATAACCTTGACACAAAAGACAGGCAAAGAAACCACTGAAAAAGGAAATTACAGACTAATATCTTTCATGAATACAAATGCAAAAATCTCCAGCAAAATCTCAGCCAATAGAATCCAACACTCTGTCAAAAAAATAATGTATCATGACTTGCATGCCATGTATGCAAGAATGGTTCAACATTAGAAAAACATTAAGCATAATTCACAAAATAAAGAAAGAAAAGGAAAGGAAACACACGATCATTATCAATTGATGCAGAAGAGGAATTTGATAAAATACAACACTCTTTCTTGATAAAAATACTCAGCAAAATAGGAATAGAAGAAAAATTCCTCAACATAATTCAGAACATATATATAAAACCAATGCCAGTAACATTCTCAGTGGAGAGAGACTGAAATTTTTCTCTTTGTGAATGGGGAACCAGACGAGGATTCCCTCTGTCATCACTCCTATTCAACATTATATTGGAAGTTCTACCCAGAGCAATAAGGCAAGAGAGGGAAATTAAAGGCATCTAGATTGGTAAGGAAGAAGTATAACTATCCCTATTTGCAGATGGTATTACCCTATGCATAGAAAATGTCAAAGACTCACCAAGAACTAATTGAAAGATTCAGAAAAGTGTCAAGGCACAAGATGAACATACAAAAAATTAGTCAAATTTATCTACATTAACAAAGCGATCTCTGAAAAGGAAAACAATTATTTGCAATAGCTACCAAAAAGATACAATACTTAAATCTTACCAGAGACACAAAAGACCTATAGAAAGAAAAGTACAAAACACTACTGCAAGAAAATATAAAAGATCTACATAAGTAGAAGAAAATACCATGCTCATGACTAGGAAGACCAAGCATTGTGAAAATGTCAATATTACCCAAAGCAATCTATAGATACACTGCAATCCTGATTCAGATTCCATCATTTTTTAAAGAGATGGACAAAACTAATCACTAGTTTTATACAGAAAGAAAGAGACCTCAGATAAGCAAAGCAATACTGAAGAAGAGGAAGAAAGTAGGTCTCACATGTTACTATTTCAAAACCTTCTATATAACTACAGTAGTCAAAACAGCCTGATATTGATACAGCCATAGACATGTAGGCCAATAAAACAGAATTTAGAACCCAGAAATAGATCCATCTACCTATGAACAGCTGGTCTTTGACAGAGGGCTGAAAAGTATTAAATGGGGAAAAGACAGGTCTTTAACAAATGACGCTGGCAAAACTGAATATCCATTTGCAGAAAAATGAAACAAGATGCCTATCTCACACCATGTATAAAAACTAACTCAAGATGCATGAAAGATCAAAAGGTAAAACTTAAAATCATAAAGATCATCAAAGAAAAAATAGGGGCAAATTTAGGGGCCCTAGACTGGGTAATCTACTTCTGTAGAGATGCTGCCTTGGAAACCCAAGCAGGGGTCACTATGAGTCATGACCAACTTGATGGCAGTGAGTTTTTTTAATTTATGGCATAAATAGACTATCAAATATATCCAAAAATGCACAAACAGCAGAAGATGAACTAGATGACTAGGACCTTCTAAAAATTAAATTTCATGTGCATCAAAAGACTTCTCCAAAGAGGACTGGGAAAAAATATTTGTCAATGAGATATCCAACAAGAGATTATCATTAAAATTTATAGAAAACTTCAACACCTAAACATCAAAAAGACAAATAATCCAGTTTTAAAATGGATAGAGGACATGGACAGACAGTTCACCAAAGAAGATTGGTGAACAAACATATGAAGAACTGCTCATGATCATTAGCCATTAAAGACATGCAAATCAAAACACTGAGATATCATATCACCCCAGCAATAACAGCAAAGTTAAACAAAACAGAAAGCAATAAATGCTGATGAGGATATGGAGAGATTAGAAGTCTCTGGCACTGCTGGTGGAACTGTAAAATGACACAACCATTATGGAAAATGGCTTGACAATTCCTGAAAAAATATGGAAACAGAAATATCATTTGATCCAGCAATCTCACTAGAAGCTATACATATATTTTAAAAGTGAGAGCTACTGGTGGCTGACAGACAAGTTTGCCTCCCTGTTGGAAACCTCTTCTACCACCCTTCCATGGGTCCCTGTGGCTGACTCCTCCTCTGTCCAGATTCCTAGGCCTTTTAACCCCCTTTCTCCCACTCTCTTGCACTGCTGCTTTGGGCATGCCTGATTTCCCTCTCCTCACCTGGATCCCTGCAGCTGACTGCTCCTCTGTGACATGTTGATGTGAGTTTTGAGGCTGAGCCACTGGTGTTTCAAACCCAGTGGGATACACATGGTGCACAGGTATCAGTCCAGCTTAGAGACTGAGACAGACTAGGAAGAAGGAAGAGGCCGTCCACTTCTCAAAGAATTGGCCAGGGAAATTATGAATAGCAAAGAAACACTGCTTAATACATTACCGCACAACTTTATGAATAGTCCGGTTAGGTGAGAAGGCTCCCAAAATAGGACTGGGAAAGAGCTGCATCATCTGAGTAAACCCAGCCTTACTCATATGGATAAGGTAAAGCTTTCGAGACCTCCATTTGCTGATGTGGCACCACTCAAATTGAAGAGAAACAGCCACAGACGTCCATTAATCATCAGAACATGGAATGTACGAAGTATGAATCTAGGAAAATTGGAAGTTGTCAAAAATGAAATGGAACACATAAAGATTGATATTCTCAACATTAGTGAGCTGAAATGGACTGGTTTTGGCCATTTTGAATGAGACAACCATGTGATCTACTATGCCAGGAATGACAGTTTGAAGAGGAATGGTGTGGCATTCATCATCACAAAGGATGTTTCAAGATCTATCCTGAAGTACAATGCTGTCAGTGATAGGATAATATCCATATGCCTACAAGGAAAACCTGTTAATATGACTATTATTCAAATTTATGCACCAACCACCAAAGCCAAAGATGAGGAAATTGAAGAATTTTATCAACTTCTGCAGTCTGAAATTGACCAAACTTGCAATCAGGATGTGTTAATTATCACTAGTGACTGGAATGCAAAAGTTGGAAACAAAGAAGAACCACCGGTAGTTGGAAAATTTGGCCTTGGTGACAGAAATAATGCTGGTATTCGCATGGCAGAATTTTGCAAGACCAATGACTTGTTCATTGCAAACACCTTTTTTCAACAACAAAAATGGTGGCTCTACACGTGGACTTCACCAGATGGGAACACATAGGAATCAGATTGACTACATCTGTGGCAAGAGGTGGTGGAAAAGCTCAATATCTTCAGCCAAAACCAGGCCAGGAGCTGATTGTGGCACAGACCATCAACTGCTCATATGTAAGTTCAACTTGAAGTTGAAGACAATTAAGATAAGTCCAAGAGAGCCAAAATATGATCTTGAATATATCCCTCCTGAATTTAGAGATCATCTAAAGAATAGATTTGATGCATTGAAAACCAATGACCAAAAACCAGAAGAATTATGGGAAGATATCAAGAACATTATTCATGAAGAAAGCAAGAGATTACTAAAAAGATGAGAAAAGAAGAGAAGACCAAAATGGATGACAGAAGAGATTCTGAAACTTGCCCTTGAGTGGAGAGAAGCTAAAGTCAATGGAAGAAATGACAAGATAAAGGAGCTGAACAGAAGATTTCAAAGAGTAGCTCTAGCAGACAAAACCAATTACTATAATGAAATGTACAAAGACCTGGAGTTTGAAAATCAAAAGGGAAGAACACGCTCAGCATTTCTCAAGCTGAAAGAATTGAAGAAAAAATTTAAGCCTCGAGTTGGCAATATTGAGAGATTCTATGGGCAAAATATTGAATGATGCAGGAAACATCAAGAGAACATGGCAGGAATACACAGACTCACTGTACCAAAAGGAACTGGTTGATCTTCATCCATTTCAGGAAGTGGCATATGATCTAGAACCAATGGTACTGAAGGAGGAAGTCAAAGCTGCAATGAAAGAACTGGTGAAGAACAAGGCTCCGGGAATTGAAGGAATAACCATCGAGATATTTCAACAAACGGATGCCGCATTGGAGGCACTCACCTGGTTATGCCAAGAGATTTGGAAGACAGCTACCTGGCCAACTGACTGGAAGAGATCCATATTTGTACCCATTCCAAAGAAAAGTGATCCCCCAGATTGTGGAAATTATAGAACAATATCATTAATATCACACACAAGTAAGATCTTACTGAAGATAATTCAAAAACGGTTTTAACATTATATTGACAGAGAACTCCAGAGGTACAAGCTGGATTCAGAAGAGGATGTGGAACAAGGGATATCACAGCTGTTGTCAGATGGGTCTTGGCTCAAGGCAAAGAACACCGGAAAGAAGTTTACTTGTGTTTTATCGACTATGCAAAGGCATTTGATTGTGTGGATCATGACAAATTATGGATAACATTGAGAAGAATGGGAATTTCTGAACACTTGATTTTACTCATGAGGAACCTGTACCTTGATCAGGAGGCTGTCGTTTGAACAGAACAAGGGGACACTACATGGTTTGGAATCAGGAAGGGAGTACATCAGGGTTGTATCCTTTCCCCATACTTATCCAATCTATATGCTAAGCAAATAATCCAAGAAGCTGGACTATATGAACAAAAACGTGGCATCAGGGCTGGAGGAAGAATCATTAATAACCTGAGATATACAGATGATACAACTTTGCTTGCTG
>NW_006921599.1:5925380-5942407 GCF_000298275.1 Orycteropus afer afer
CCAGAATTTCTAGTTCTTGATGACTCCAGACTTCCTGGAGGCATGAAGGTTAGATGAACCTCTGAAACTATTGCCTTGAGATATTCTTTAGAACTTAAACCAAAAATATCCCCTGTCTTTTTAAAACCAAACAATAGTTTAGCTTAACTAGCAAAAAATGTCTGCCTTAAGCATATATATGCTCTTTTAAGAACTATTTATATGGTATCAAATTGATGACAACAATTTGAAAAATTAGACAGGAACCTAGGGGGTAGTGACTATATTAACTGGGGAGGAACAACTGAGAAAAGAGAGGTGAGAATGGTTGCACAATTCAAAAATAATTAATGTCACTAACTAATACATGTAGAAACTGTTGAATTGGTATATTTTACTGTGTATATTCTCAACAATAACAACAAAATAAATGAAATTATATTTTTTAAAAAAGAAAAATAAAAAAGATCAGTGGTTGCCAAGCATTCAGGAGGAGGGGGAAAAATGAATATGTGCTGCAGTTTTAGGAAGTGAAATTATTCTGTATGTTGCTATAATGTTGAACACAAGACATTATGTATTTGTAAAAATCCATAGAACTGTACAACTCAAACACTGAACTCTAATATAAACTATGAACTTTACAGTTATATATCAATATTTGTTTATCAATTATATCATTTATGTATCACATTAATGTGAGACATGAGGAATAGGAGACACTGAGTGTGGAGAGGGGATATATGAAAATGATCTCAAATTTCTCTGTAAACATAAAACTGTGCTAAAATAATAATAAAATTTATTTTAAAAAATAAAACAAAAAATAAGTGAGAGCTAGCACACAAATAGATATATGCACACCTATGTTCATTGCAGCTTTATTCACAATAGCAAAGAGATGGAAACAACCTGAGTGACCTTCAATGGATGAACAGATAAACAATCTATGGTACATACACACAATGGAATACCATGCAACATTGAAGAAAAATAAACAATCTGTGAAACACCTCATAATACAGACGAACTTGAAGAACATCATGCTGAGTGCCATAAGTCAATAACAAAAGGACAAATATTATATGATTCTACTATTACAAAAAGTCAAGAAAAGGTTTACACATGGAAAGGAACATTCTTTTATGGTTGCCAGGGATGGGAGGGGAGGGAAAATTACTAACTAGGTAAGAGACATGTATTAATTTGGGTGAAAGGAAAGGCAATATACAAATAGTGGGTGACCAGCACAAAATCACAAAGGAAAAAGAAGACACGGGTACACAAGAGTTATAGACAACGAAGGTAAGCACTACTACATACACAATCCTGCATTATCAGTAATAACAAACATTAATCTACAAGTAGATACATAGGTAGACAGTCAAGTCAAGATGATCATGTGTGGGTAAGCAAATGGGACTACACTCACAATCATATATAGGTTTGACAGAAGAATTTGTTGTTGCTGTTAGGTGCCATCAAGTTGGCTCTCACTCACAACAATCCTATGCACAAAATCATAAAACACTGCCTACCCCAATGCCATCCTCATACTCCTTGCTATGCTTGAGCCCATTGTGGTAGCCACTGTTTCAACCCACCTCATTGAAAGTGTTCCCCTCTTTCTCTGACTCTCTTCTGTACCAAGCATGATATCCTTCTCCAGGAACTGGTCTCTTCTGACAATTTGCCCAAGTATGTGAGATGAAGTCTGGCCATTCTCACTTCTAAAAAGCTTTCCAACTGTGCTTCTCCAAGACAGATTTGCTCATTCTTCTGGCAGTCCATGGTATTTTCAGTATTCTTCACTAATACTGCAATTCAAATGCATCAATTGTTTCTGCAGTGTTCCTTAATCATTGTTCAGGTTTCATATATATATATATATTTTGTTATTGTTGTTAGGTGCCATTGAGTCATCTCTGACTCATAGAGACCCTATGCACAGCAGAACAATACACTGCCCAGTCCTGTGCCTGCCTCACCATCCTTGCTATACCTGAGCCAATCATTGCATCCACTGTGTCAATCCATCTTGTCAAGGGCCTTACCCTTCTTCGTTGACTCTCCACTTTATCAAGCATGATATCCTTCTCCAGGGAATGATTCCTTCTGAAAACCTGACCAAAGTAGGTGAGACAAAATCTGGCCATTCTCACTTCCAAGGACCATTCCAGCTGCAGTTCTTCCAGGACAGATTTGTTCATCCTTTTAGCAGATCCTGAAATTCTTAGCATTCTCCAACACCACAACCCAAAATCATCAGTTCTTCTTCAGTCTTTGTTATTCACTGTCCAGCTCTCACATGCATAAAAGGCAATTGAAAATACCATGGCTTGGGTTAGGCACATCTCAGTCTTCAAGGAGACATCTTTGCTCTTCAGCTCTTGAAAGAGGTCTTTTGTAGCAGATCTATCCAATGCAATACATCATCTGATGTCTTGACTGCTGCTTCTGTTGGTGTTAATTGTAGAATCAAGTAATATGAAGCTCTTGACAACTTCAATCTTTTCTCCATTTATTGTGAAGTTGTTTATTGGATCTGTAATGAGGATTTCTGTTTTCTTTATATTGAAGTGTAACCCATAATGCAGACTGTAGTCTTTAATCTTCATCAGTAAGTGCTTCAAGACATCCTCACTTCCAGCAAGCAAAATGGTGTCATCTGCATATTGCAGATTGTTAATGAGTCTTCCTCCAATCCTGATCACACGTTCTTCTTCATATAATCTGCCTTCTTGGATTATTTGCTCAGCATACAAGTTGAATAAGTACGGTGAAAACATATAACCTTGTCACACTCACTTCTTGATTTTGAACCAGGCAGTGTTCCCTTGGTCTGTTTGAACAATAGCCTCCTGATCTATGTACAGGTTACACATGAGTATCATCAAGGGTTCTAGAATTCTCTTTCTTCTCAATGTTATCCATAATTTGTTATGATGCACACAATCAAATGCTTTTGCATTGTCAATAAAACATAAATAAACATCTTTCTGGTATTCTTTTCTTTCAGCTAAGATCCATCTGACTTCAGCAGTGATATCCCTCATTCCACATCCTCTTCTGAACCCAGTTTCCATTTCTGGAATCTCTCTGTCAATATACTGCTACAACCTTTTTGAATTATCTTCAGTAAGATTTTATTCACATGTGATATTAATGATATGAGTAGATAATTTCCACATTCTGTGGGGTCAGCTTTCTTTGGAATGGGTACAAATATGGATCTCTTCCAGTCAGTTGGCCAGGTATCTGTCTTTGAAATCTCTTGGCATAACAAAGTGAGTGCCTCCAGTGGGACATCTGTTTGTTGAAACATCTCAGTAGTATTCCATCAATTCCTGGAGCCTTGTTCTTCAACAATTACTTCAGTGCAGCTTCAACTTCTTCCTTCAATACCATTGGTTCTTGATCATATGCCACCTCCTGAAATGGATGAACATCAACTAATTCTTTTTGGTACAGCGACTCTGTGTTTTCCTTCCATCTCCTTTAGATGTTTCCTGAAACATTAAATATTTTGCCCATAGAATCTTTCAATATTGCAGCTTGAAATTAAATTTTTCTTCAGTTCTTTCAGCTTGAGAAATGCCAAGCATGTTCTTCCCTTGTTTTTCTAACTTCAGGTCTTTGCACATTTCATTATAGTAATTGGCTTTGTCTTCTCAAGTTGATCTTTGAAATCTCCATTCAGCTTTTCATCTTGTCATTTCTTCCATTTGCTTCAGCTACTCTCCATTCAAGGCCAAATTTCAGAGTCTCTTCTGACGTACATTTTGGTCTTTTCTTCCTTTCTCTTCTTTTTAATAACCTCTTGCTTTCTTCATGGATGATGTCCTTGATGTCATCCCATAATTTCTCAGGTTTTTGCTCATTGGTGTTCAATGCATCAAATCTATTCTTTAAATGGTCTTTAAATTAAGGAAAGATATAATCAAGGTCATATTTTGGCTCTCGTAGACTAGTTTTAATTGTCTTCAACTTCAACTTGAACATACATATGAGCAGTGGATGGTCTATTCCACAATCAGCTCCTGGCCTTGTTTTGGCTGAAGATATTGAGCTTCTCCATCACCTCTTGTCACAGATGTACTCAATCTGACTCCTTTGTGTTCCATTTGGTGAAGTCCATGTGTATAGCCATTGCTTATGTTGTTGAAAAAAGGTATTTGCAATGAATAAGTTGTTGGTCTTATAAAATTCTATCATGCGATCTCTAGCATTATTTCTATCATCAAGGCCATATTTTCCAACTACCAGTAACTCTTCTTTATTTTCAACTTTTGCATTCCAGTCACCAGTGATAATTAACACATCTTGATTTCAAGTTTGGTCAATTTCAGACTGCAGAAGTTGATAGAAATGTTCAATTTCCTCATCTTTGGCTTTGGTGGTTGGTGTGTAGATTTGAATTATAATAGTATTAACTGGTCTTCCTTGTAAGTGTATGGATATTATCCTACCACTGACCGTGTTGTACTTTAGGAGAGATCTTGAAACAGTTTTTGTGATGACGAATTCCACATCATTCCTCTTCAATCTGTTGTTCCTTGCATAGTAGATCAAAATGGTCAAAACTAGTCCATACCAGCTCATTAATGCCTAGGATATCGATTTTTGTGCATTCTGTTTCAATTTTGATAACTTCTAATTTTCCCAGATTCATACTTTCTACATTCCACGTTCCAATCATTAATGGATGTTTGCATCTGTTTCCACTTATTTTGAGTCTTGTCACATCAGCTAATAGAGGTCCCAAAAGCTCTACTCTATCCATATCATTAAGGCCATCTCTATTCTGAGGAGTCAGCTCTCCCCTAGTCATATTTTGAGTGCCTTTTGACCTGATGGGCTCATCTTCTAGCACTATGTCAGACAATGTTTCAGGACTGTCCATAAAGTTTTCCAGTAATAGATCTGATAGTGTTACTCTGATATTCATAAGGTTTTCACTAGCCAATTGTTCGAGAAGTGGATAGCCTCTTCTTTCTTCTGAGTTTGTCTTAGCCCAGAAGCTCTGCTGAAACCTGTACACCATGGGTAACCCTGTTGCATTTTGCAAAAACAATGACATAACCTCTAGCCTCACAGCAACACATAAGCCACCACAGGATGACATACTGACAGACAAGTTCATCTTCCTTAGTTGTTCCTTACCCTTATGTGGAACCTACCTTGGGCCCTGGCCTTAAAATAGAGGCAACCCCAAGCAAAAAGCAGCCCCTGTGCCCAACTGCCTTGTGCCCTGGCATTATGTATGAGGCTGTTGAAAATCCTTGGCTTGCTTCAGGCTCACCTTACTCTTCGAAGTGTTATCTCAGCTCTTTAACAATTTAAAGAGGTCTTTTGGAGATTTGTCCAGTGAAATACATCATCTGATTTTTCTACTTCTGTTTCTATGGGTGCAAACCAAAACCAAACTCACTGCCATCATGTTGATTTCAACTCATAGTGACCCCTCCTTGAGTTTCCGAGGCTGGTATCTCTATGGAAGAAGATTGCCCAATCTTCCTTCTGAGGAGTGGCTGGTGGATTTGAACCACTAGCCTTCTGGTTAGCAGTCAAATGCCTTAGGCCCTATGTATTTGTATGTGCTGTAAAAATGTCCGTGCATATAGCACAGCTAACAGAGGGCAAAATTATGAAAACTTCTTAGCCATAACCAAACACCTTGAGGTTGCTGGGTCTGCAGGCCAGAACCATAGTCACAGGGGACATCAAAATCAATTTGCATGACACAGTTTACAAAGACATTGTTTTATATCTTACTCTGATGAATAGCAACTGGGGTCTTAAAAGCATATATCTAAGGTATAACTATTGGTCTCTTCTCATCTTGAGCAAAGAATAGAGAGGAAAATCAATTATTCATGGAAACAATTAGTCCAAGGGACTAATGGACCACATGAACCACAGACTCCATGACTCCATGACCCTGAGACAATAAGAATTAGATGGTGCCTAGCTACCACTGCAACCACTCTGAAAGGGATCACAATAGGAGATCCTGGATAGAGTGGGAGAAAATTGTGAAACAAATCTCAAAATAATAAAAAAGACCAGACTACTTGGTCTGATAGAGACTAGTAGAATCTCTGAGACTATGGCCTTTAGTCACTCTTTAGGATTGCAATTGAACTCACTCCTATGACTCAACTTTCAATTGAACAACAGACAGGCCTATGAGATGAAAAATCACACCAGAGAGGTATGCCTTCCTTAAAATAATCAATCATAAGAGATCAAAAGGTCAGTATTTGCCCAAGAATAAAACTCAGAAGGCAGAAATAGATAAGAAAGAATGATAAAATAAAATGGTAACCACAGGGAGAAAATGGGAAGAGGGTTAAATTGTGGGGATTACAACCAATATCACGAAACAAATTGTGTATGAAGTGTTGAACAGAAAATCAGTTTACTCTGTAAACCTTTGTGCAAATCAGAATAAAAAGTTAAAAAAAAGAACTCATCCGTTTGGGACCTCAGGGATTATTGAACAGTAATAGTATGGTGCCTGAGAGTGCCTTTGAATCCTGAGAGAAGGAAATAATAAAAAAAAGGAAATATGTGAATATGCTATGATAATTACAGCCTTTATGTTCTTGAAAGCATGTGGGTGGATTGAAGTTTAAGGTTTGGGAGACTAAATAACATTTTAAATATACTAGGAAAGCTCTGGTAGCATAGTGCCTAAGGCACTTGACTGCTAACCAGAAGGCTGGCAATTCACACTCACCAGCCACTCCTCGGAAGGAAGGTTGGGCAATTCTACTTTTGTAGTGATACTGCCTCGGGTCCGGTCGTTATGAGTCGAGGCCAACTTGATGGCACATAACAACAACAACAACAACAGGAAAGCATATCAAGATAACATTCTAGCTAAGTGAAAAATTCCTTTGATTTTTAAAGGACCACTTGGTCTATGTTTTAAAATTTATTATTTTTGAAACTATGATCTGACTTATCTAAAACTAACCTATGGTATAACTCTTCCTATTCAGAATGTAACCCAGAGTCACAAGATAGGCAAAAGCAGTTGTCACAAGCCAAAAGTGACATCCCAATGTTCATGCAAAAAGCCCAGGAGTGTAACTCATAAGCAAGCCTATTTTGGTATCAATTTATTTTTAGTTTATGCACAATTCTAGAAACAAGTGATCTCTTTTTCTTCTTCATAGATTTGAAGCAGAAAGAAGCAGCAGCAACTAGAGACATATGGCATTAGTCAGGTATATTGGTAGCAGCAATAAATAATAATCCAAACACAAGAAAGGAAATAGCAAATGTTATTAAAAGTCTGAATGTCCATGGGTGGTTTAACAGCTAATGCATGGGACTGCTAATCAAAATGCTAGAGATTAGAGTCCAACCTGAGGTACCTGGGAAGAAAGGCCTGGAGATCTACTTTAGAAAAATCAGGGATTGGAAATCCTAAGGAGTAACCAAACACCTTCAGGGACAGAGTCATGGGACTTGGGGTTCAGGATTTTAGTCTTAGAGAATAGCTAGGTCAATTAGCATAACATAGTTCACAAAGGCAATCCTACTTTCGTGAGCAGCAATTGGGATCTTAAAAGCTTGTGAATGGCCATATAAGGTGAAATTATTGCTGTCTCCTGGTCTGTAGGAAAGAAAAGTGAAGAAAATCAGATTCAAGGACATAATTAGTCCAAAGGACTAATGAACTACATCCTCCACTAGCCAGAGACCAGAGGAACCAGATGATGCCCCGCTACCACTACTGTCAGCTCTAATCAGGCTCACAATAGAAAGTCCTGGTCAGAGTAGGAGAAAAACATAGAAAAAGTCTGAAAGTCATAAAGGAGGCCAGACTTACTAGTTTGATAGAGACTGGTAGAACCCTTGAGACTGTGGCCCTTAGATACCCTTCAAACCTGGTGCTGAACCCACTCTCGGGGATCACCTTTTAGCCAAAACATGTTGTTCTTTGCCGTCGAGTTGGACCCGACTCATAGCGACCCCTCCTTGGGTTTTCAAGGTGGTATCACTACAGAAGTAGATTGTCCAACTTTCCTTCTAAGGAGTGACTGGTGGGTTTGAACCACCAGCCTTCTAGTTAGCAGTCAAGGCTTTAGGCACTACGTTACCAGAGCTCCCAGCCAAAACATAGACTGACCTATAAAGCGAACAATACCACATATGAGGAATGCGCTTCTCTGAACAATCAACCATATGAGACCAAAGGGGCCATATTTACAAATAATAATAATAATAATAATTCAGAAGGCAAGACAGGAAAGGAAAGATGAGCAAATAGAAACAGGGAGCCCTGAGGGGAAGTAGGAAGAGTGCTCTTACCTTGAGGGGACTGCAGCACATTTCATAAAACAAATGCATATAAATTGCTGAAAGATAAACTAATAAATACGCTCTGTAACTTTTCACCCAAACCACAATAAAATGTTAAGGGGGGGGGGAGAAAGAAAAAGAAAAGAAAACCCTAGAGAGTACAGTTCTACTCTGACACTGAGGGTTACCAGGAGTGGGGATCGACCTGATGACAACTGGTGGTGATGGTGGTGTAAATAGATTGAGAAGCACAAATAGCTAGTGAAAACATCCTTGTATTTCTCAGCAGGTCCTGAGAGCATTTTGATATCACTGAGACATCAAGAAAAAGTGAAGCTTTTCTTCATATAGAAGAAGTAAGTCTCATTAAAAAAAAAAAAAAAAAAACAGATGTTGGTTTAAGTCCTAACACTGTCACTTGGATAAGTTACTAAAATTCTTTATGTGTTCTCTCATCAGTATCTGGAACATAGAAAATATCTGTATAAACACTTCAGATAAGGATAAGTAAATGATTATAGGTAAGTGTTTCATAAACTGAAGTGTTCTACAGAGACTAAGTCTTAGATCCAACAAGGTATGAAAATATGTGTTAAAATTAAATAGGATTTAGATTTATGTGTCAAAAGATCAAAGAGGAAAACTTAAATTTTAATGAAATATATCCTTTGTTATCTGCAAAACTGATTTTTGTAAAACATAAAAAGGCTAAGTCAATATCTAAGAGTTCCCTAACCTAAAGATTCATTGCAATGGACTTTCCTAAGGCAAAGCAAAGCTATTTGTTATAATAACCAAATGAAATCCCGCTTACTATATCACCCTGTAGCCAAATTCTAGCAATAAAAACAACAATAATTCCAGGAAGGTATGCACTCATTAGAACAATTGATGTGAGATACAAAGGGCAGCATTTGCCCAAGGACAAAGCTCAGAAGACAGGAAGGTATAGGACAGAAGGACAAAGGGAAATGGTAAACAGAGGGAGGAAGTGGGAACAGTGCTGTTACACTGTGGGGACTGCAATGAATGTCACAAAACAAGATGTGTATGAATTGTTGAATGGAAAACCAATTTACTCTGTAAGCTTTCACTCAAATCACACAGAAAAAAAAAAAAAATAGGAGGGAATATGATAGAGTGGAAAGAATTCTGCTCTGTAAATCAAGGAATCACATTCTGATTCAATTTTTTTTTTTTTTTTTTGTTATGCTTTAGGTACAAGTTTAGAGACCAGAGTTTGTTTTACATCCAACATTTCATATACATTTAGTTTCACTCCTCACTTACCATCCCCAACCCTAACTTAGTATCCTCCCCTCCCTGCCCAGTAACTCCACCCCCCCCCCCCTCCCCATGCCCCGTGCCCCTTACAGATATGCACTCCTGTGTGTTCTGCATTTCCTCCATGCAAATGTTGCCACTCTGGTGCTCTGTGCTTGATTGCTCCAAGGGATGCACCTCCATAGAATATGTGGGTGTATCACTCCTGGGTTGAGTGGTCTGCATGTATGTCTTATTTACTATTGGGCTAAGAGCCAGCCCCTGGAAGTGAGTTTTATTTCAGGCCCAAAGTGTATCCCAGGGCCATAGTATTGGGGGTCCCACCAGACTCCATCCAACCAGTAATTCTGGTTATTATTGTGTTTTTGGATTTTGTTCCACATTTCTCCTCCCACTCTATCCAGGATCTCCAGTTTCTATCCTTTCCCAAGTGGTTGGCATAGGAAGCTCAGGACCATCTAGTTCTCCTGGTCTCAAAGTCCATCATGATTGCTTCCAGATGTCCTTGGGTTTTTTTGTTTTGTTTTGCATTCTTCTTCACTTTGGATAATAGGAGACCATTAGCTGCATCTTAGATGGCAACTTGAAATCTTTTAAGACCCTAGTTGCTACTCAGCAATGTAGGTTGTGGAACAAGATTTTTATGTATTTTATTGTGCTAATCAAGTCTGGTGTCCCCCGATACTATGGTCCTGAGTCAGTAGATCTATTGTAGCTCCCTCCCACAGTGTCTCACTGTCTGTGACAGTTTGCTTTATGTTTGTCTTCTGTTGTTTCTGTAAGGATTGAGTATATTTTGTATCTTTGGTATCTGTGCAAGATTAGCCTCAGGTACATCTATCTTTGGTCTAGAGTATAATCCTGTTCACTGATTCCCATCTGATCTTCTCAGATGTTTATGTGCTTTTCTGTAGCCTGGTGTTTGGTGTTAATGGTAATGCAGTATTATGGATATACTGGAATTAGCCTCTGTCAACTATATCTTATGTGCACAATTTGGTGTCCTCCCTTTCCCTAATATTATCATGGTGGTCACAGACTCCGGGATACACTTCAGACCTGGAATAAAACCCAGGGGCTGGGTCTTAGCCCAATAGTAAATAAGACATACAGGAGAGCATAACTATGCTATGGAAAGAGTCTGATTCAATTTTTTTTTTTTTTTTTAACTACCTTCAACTTCATTTTGTTCTTCTGGGTCAGTTTCTGTTAATTTGAGGAATAGAATAAAGCTGTTAAAAACAGATGGTGTCTATAATGTCTTCTAATAGTTCAAATTTATGAAAAACTATTTAAATCTCCTTTGCTCTTCCTTTAGGGAATTAAGAAATATCTAAAAAATGAGGTGACCTACCCTTCTAATTCCCATTACTCATCCACTCCTCCTCCACCAACCCATACCAACTTGTGGAAATGAAAAAGGTAAGAATCTAAAATACCAGGAAGCCTGTTCTCCATCTACACATCCATCTGTTTTGTCACTCCAATCTTGACTCCATCTGAGTCTTAGGTATCTGTTACTAGGGTAGGGACTTCCAGGAGAACACGTGATTGTCATATCTAAATCCCATAATGGTAGTTTGCCATTTAAGCCGTTAAATTCTGTTCTGCAAGGCACCAGACCCTGTCTATAGTATTAATTCCCGATATTCAGAAGCAACAAAATAATCTGACAAGTCACAGCATGCTTGTAGATTGTGTCAAGAAATATGTGATTTTAAATGCTGTCAATAATTTAGTAGCTATAGAAAGCTAAACCATCAACGATTCTTAGTCTGAAGTCCTGAGAAAAGAAATATATTAATAGATGGAGGCACACCTTAGAGTTCCTCTTTGCTTGAAGACAGTAAGAAGCAACAAGATGTTAAAAAACAAATGAACAAATAATTCATTCTCTCTATCTAAAGCAGTTAAGGGTTTGGTGATGGCACTGGAAATGGCTAGTAAACAAATGCCTCCAAGAGATACAAGTTGGATATGGATAGATTATACTAATCTGATAATCTGAGTGTGAAAAGACTTTGTGAAGGACTGATACCAGGAATTTTGGAAATAGTGTCAATCCTTCTGCAACAAAACCTACTGGATTTGAGGGACCAGGACAAATTTTGAGCTCAAAAGACTGTTCAAATTTAACATATCAACAATCAAATCCATTATTCACTCTCCGCACCCCTTCCTCATGCCATACGCAAATCAATGCCTTCTCTAAGTCACCCAGGCCAGGAAGTAACCTCTTATACCCAACCAGTAGCTAGGACCTGCTGAATCTATCTCCTAATATTCCTTATATCCATTTTATGCTGTTTATTTTCATTGTCATCACCCTAGTTAAAACTCTGCCTTTAGTGTCACCAATATCTAAATCACTCTTAAGACCATCAATAGAGGTATCTAAATAGAATACAAATTTAACCATATCACTTTTATGATTAATGCCCCTGAAAAGCTTCCCATTTTCTCCAAAGGAAGTACAAGCTTCACATAAAGGCATATAAGGCCCAGTACAGAGGGCCACTCCATCCACTTCCTTTCCCATTTCCCACTTCCATCCTTCCATTCTGGTTTTAAAACTTATTGATACCAATCCATTTGTATTTCTTCATACATTGATTTAAAATACTTAATCTTAGAAAAACAACATAAATCTTGCTCATTCTTCAGTTTAAATATCTTAAGATAATTCTATGGTTTTCTGGAACAAAGTGTTCTGAATTAGTTAAGGTAAGAGCCATTTTCTTCCTCCAGGTAATCATTTACTAAATTGAGTATTTAGATTCTACAACTTTAGAATGAAGATGAGAACCCTGGTTTAAAGAAAAAGAAAAGAAAAGCTACTTTTATAAGACAAGCAAAGGTATAGCAAAAAAAAAAAAAAAAAAGAACAAGATTTATAGAGTACAAGTAGGGACCAATCAAATAGGCCTTTGATAAGCTTTGTTTAGTATAAGACATGTCTACTTACACAAAAACAACATCAACAACAAAACAGTTGCTTTTGAGTTTATTCCAACTCAGGGTGACCTCATGTGTGTAAATAACACTGTGCTCCATAGAGTTTTCAATGACTGATCTTACAGAAGATCATCTTGCCTTTCTTCTGAGGTACACCTGGATAGATTCAAACCTCCAACATTTGGTTAGCAGTCAAGTGTGTTAACCATTTGAACCACCCAGGGACTCTCTTTCAACCCATAGGCATAAGCATAATTAATATTGGGGTGGGGGGCCACAAGTATTAGAAGGCACCTGAGCTACTGTCCATGGTCCTGATACAAAACTGCCTCATCAACTCGCTGCTGTTGAGTCTGATCCAACTCATGGTGACCCCTCTTTGGGTTTCCAAGGTGGTATCACTGCAGAAGTAGATTGGCCAAGCTTCCTTCTGAGGAGTGGCTGGTGGGTTTGAACTGCCAGCCTTCTGGTTAGCAGTGAAATGCCTTAGGCACTATGCAACCAGAGCTCCCAACTGCATCATCAGGACATGGCTATTCTCTCTGGGCCATATGTCCACCTTGCCATTTCTCATTCCTACAGCCCCAAAGAGTTACCATATCAATACTACTAACTATAGTTTGTTGAATGAGCCAGTGCTTTAAATGAATATAATATAAGTACCCCTTTGGGTACTTAAATCTTAGCTATTTTTCTTTCTTTAAGTTTTACATTTTAACCTGTTTTTAGCCTATTCATTAGTATATATAAAAAAATAATCATTTTCAGGACTGAAATGTAATAATACATACAAGTGAGGGAGAACCCACTGTCAACCAAAGGTCTGACTTCATGAAATGTCTCTGTTTTTGTTTCACTTCAGGTAGCAAAGCCTGCCTTAAAGGAATAAGACAGCTCCAAATTTTTCTAAATTAGTTGTGATTTTTTGGGATAATTTTTTAGAGATTTTGCTTTTTTACTTTTTGCCTTAGATATTCACTGCTTAAGTGCTTCTTTGATTATTGCCAATGATTAATACTTACTGTTTTATGAACTTGTTAAGTAAAGAAAGAATGGGAATTATCCCTTAAGAGGTTTGCTTCCCCCAATTCCTTCTTGGACTTCATGCATCCCTGGGTGGTGCAAATAGTTTGTGCTCAACTGCTAAAGGCTTGCAGTTCAAACTCACCCAGTTGTGCTGCATAAGAAATGCCTGGTGATCTTCTTTCATAAAGATTACAGCCAAGAAAATTCTGTCAAACAGTTCTATCCAGCAACACATAGGGTTATCCTGAATTGGAATCAACTCTGCAGCAATAGGTTTGTTTGTTTGTTTGGTTGGTTTTTTGGGGAGTGGTAGGAGTGGGGGTTACATTGCAGGAGAGATTAGTGAAGAAACAGCCAGGAGACAAGGTGGTATGATGGACATGCTATACTCTTCAAATTGTAAAAGTCTCTGGTGACTTGGTTCCTCCTGACAGCAGTGATAACATTCAGTGGCCAACAAGGTTATCTTTATTATTCTTCTGCTTGTGTTTGCCATTTTGTTATTGATGAGAACACAGAAGAATTCTGCCTTTATTAACTTTTCATCTGTGGTGTGTATGTGACCAGGAGGCGTATGCTCAGTGCTCTGCTTGCTGATGTTATCAACACATTCTATAGAAGAGACTGTTGACGGGTTTCCTGTCCACTCAGAACAGAGCAGTCTCACTGAGTTTTCAGAAAATGTGCTCTGGAGTACATGATGCTGACGTGCTGCACATTAGCTCAGGAGTCATTTTTTGTGATTGGCAACGTAGTGTCTAATTCTTAGGTTACTTTTCTTTTTTCTTTTCTTTTTTTTTTTTAAAGGGGAGTGTCCGTCTCTTTGTAATCTTCCTATAGATTCCATTGTTTTATCCAGTGAAAGCACAGATGTCTCTGGTGGAAGACTCCCAGAGATGGATTGTCTAAGGTGAATTTCGGGACCGGCTTCAAAGTCCTTTGGCTTGATAGACTGACTTCAATGGAGCTGACATCTGGTTGAGGTCCTAGTCTGTAAGAATTTGGTGCATTGTTTTAATCATTTGCAAATATATACAAAGAAATCATGAACTGTGTTTCAAGATGATTTTCATCATTGTATGTAGTTAATTGAGTTAAGCAGTATTTGAATATAAGTGGTTTTAACAGGTGATAGGTTAGTCCCAGAATCAAGCCATTTTCTTTAAGCATCTGTGTATAAGTTAAATAATTGTTATTCCCTTGCCAATAATGTCTATTTGGTGAATAAATGATTGATTTCAAAGACTATTCTTACGGTTCTTATAGAGTATGGTGCCCTCTTTTGTATTAATCCTTTTAGGGTTGTGACTCTTGGATTAAGCCATAAGATTATGAAGATTTAAGAGCAATAAATTCTGTTCTAGCAATTCATCTTTCTACCCACACAAAAAAATATTTACCATGATATTCTTCAATCAAGGGCCTTTGAGTTGTTAGCTCAGCTATTGAAATGCTTTTTCACTTACATGTTCCTCTGTCTCATCTTTCCCATCTATAAAACCAGCACTGTTTCTTTCATTACAGAGGTGACTCTCTCCAGAGGGAAAATGGTTTGCATAAAGTGGCACAACCTATGCTCTGAGATAAGAGAAACAAGAAAATGAATCTTGCCAGGAAGGGACACCTTGAAATTGACCTGCACTTTAATCAATAAGATATGACTAATAAACTTACTGTGGAGTGGATACTTAGAAGATTGTGATGTGATGTTGATAATGAATTTCAGCAAGATATTTGACAAATTCTTATGTTTATGGACAAGATGTTTAGTGACTGGCACAAATTAATTTAAAATAGCAATCAAATCTACCTTGAGAGATTTAGAAAGCAGGTTTCTAAACTGCCTGGAATATATATGATCAACTACCACCAACAACATCAAAAAACAAACCCATTGCCTTTGAGTTCATTACAACTCATAGAGACCCTATATGACAAAGTAGAACTGTCCCCTAGCATTTCCATGACTATAAATCTTTATGGAAGGAGACAGCCTCATCTTTTTCCAGTAGAATGACTGATGGGTCAAACTTCTGACATTTTGGTTAGCAGCCAAATGCTTTAACCAACAGGGTCCCTTTACATGATGAACTCACTGCCATCAAGTCAATTCCAACTCATAGCAATCCCTATTGAGTTTCCTAGACAGTAAATCTTTGCAGAAGTAGATTGCCTGGTCTTCCTTCCACAGAGTGGCTGGTAGGTTTGAACTGGCAAACTTCTGGTTAGCAGTCAAATGCCGTAGGCACTGTGCCATCAGAGCTCCTATATTTAAGAAAATTGGAACTAATATCTGTTGTTGTTAGTTGACACTGAGCTGTCTCTTACTCACGGTGAGCTTATATACAACAGAATGAAATGTGCCCAGCCCTGTGCCATGAGTGCATTTCAACCTGGAAGGCTCAGGTGCCAGCACTTTTTTAGGTCAATATTCTGTTGTGATCCATAAGGTTTTCATTGTAGGATTTTCAGAAGTAGACCACCAGGCCTTTCTTCCCAGTATGTCTTAGTCTGGAAGCTCTGCTGAAACCTGTTCACTATGGATGACCCTGCTGGTCTTTGAAATACCAGTACTACATCTTCCAGCATCATCACAACACATAAGCCACCACAGTACAACAAACTGACAGATGGGTGGTGGAGAACTAGTACCTAGAAAGGGGGTGGTTTTGCTTCATTTTTGTTAAGAAGAGTTTTTTGTACTTAGTGCATTCCAACAACAGAGTGGGGAGTAAATTCTTCCTTGCTGAAGTGTCCAGAGTCTGGATAATAACCTGGCTGTTCTGTGTGAGCTTTTCTCCCACCTTCCTGTATAGGTTTGGTCTTTGATATCTTCAGTGAATCAAAGCACAAGCAAGTAGGAAACTGCATAAAGGAAAAGTTGCTTTAAGGAACAGCATTCCTAATTCTGATCTACTTCATGGGTTTGGAATTCAATGTTGTTGAAAGAATTTGGTAATTTATTCTTTATTTTAGCCAGTTATATGTGAAAAGATTACTTCTTTTCATACATCATCAACTACCTTCACACAATCAAATGGCTATATACTTAAGAAGAGTATTCATTCTCTTAAATAGAGAACTCAGAAATCAGTTTTAATTGCTCCAAACTAAATGTATACTGTTTTCTCAAGGAGGAATTATAGTCTCCAAAGAGAATAAAACTGAAATGCAAGAATGCATTATTTTCTATTTTCAGAGACAAGGTAAAATCTCAACTTTATATTCCTTTAAAAGAAATGAATATATGACCCTGTTATATATATTATAATAATATATGAATTTCATTAATATTAAAAAGCAAGTTTACCATCTCTGTAAGGATTAACTATTCATAAGGTTTCCCTGGCCAATTCTTTGAGAAGTGGACAGCCTCTTCCTTCTTCCTAGTCTATCTCAGTCTATAAACTGGGCACCAGGTGCATCTCACTGGGTTTTAAACACCAGAGGCTCAGCCTCAAAACTCA
>NW_006921599.1:5942903-5944759 GCF_000298275.1 Orycteropus afer afer
TATAGCAGGGATTGTGGGGCTGGCGCGGGATCGGGCAGTGTTTCGTTCTGCTGTGCATGGGGTCGCTATGAGTTGGAAATGACTCAACTCAACGGCACTTAACAACAACAAGGATTAACTATCTTTTATGGGTGGCTTTTGAAATCCCTCTTGGTTACATAATGAGAACTACTGTGATAACTGAGATTTTATGTATAAAAAATAATCTAAGAATGTTATCTACTCTTGGCTGCTTATTTTTCTGTTTCAGGAAATCCATATTAATAAGTTTAAGTGATACATATTAAGGAGTCCCTGGGTGATGCAAATGGTTGAAGCACATAGCTGCTAACCAAAAGGTTGGAGGTTCTAGTCCACCCAGGGAAGCCTCAGAAGAATGGTCTAGTGATCTACTTCTGAAAAATCAGCCATAAAAACACTGTGGAACCCAATTCTTCTCTGACGCACATGGGATTGCCTTGAATCAGAGTCAGCTTGAAGGCAGCTAGATGGATGATGATGGATATCTATTGAAGCTATATATAGCTGACAGAAGCAAAAGGGTGCTTTTTTGTTTTTGTTTTAAATATGGAATGCTTCATGAATTTGTGTGTCATTTTTATGTTGGGGCCATGCTCATCTTCTCTGTATCGTTCCAACTTAAGTGTATGTGCTGCTGCAGAGAACACTGTTTTTACTTTTAAAAGTTCTTTATCAACTTTGTTAACTGCAATAAAAGGGAGAGATTCTAAAACTTGACTAAGGGAGTCACTCAAACCTAAAGAAATAGACATTTTACATTTCTTTCTGGACAGCAAATTTGTTTCAAATATAATTTGTACTTAAAAAATTTAGTAATCCTATTTATAAGGCAAGCTAAATTCAACAATGTCTTCTGTTCTAAATAATATGAGATGGGTTAAATTAATTTTCTCTGTAAGAGAAATTCATCATACTTTCTGCCTCAAAAGGAATTGATTGAAAATTCATTTGCGACATCTTGGTTGACAAGTTGGCCCATCCAAAGAAATTTTCAAATTCTTCAAGATTAGTTGCATCAGGTTTCTCAAGTGCCTCAGGTAAGGAGAATCAACTGACAAAATATTCACCTTAGGTATGAACAGATAAATCAACCTATGCATTAACCTGTTCTACCTATTGCACAAATATGCCAATCATTTCCTTGGACAGAAAATGTTTAAAAATACAAATAAAAATCTCATGATCATTGCATAACATCTATGATGTTAGGTGCTGTCAAGTCAGTTTCGACTAATAGCTGCTGTATGTACAACACAATGAAATACTGCCTTGTCCTGCACCATCCTCACAATTCTTCTTATGTTTGAGCCCATGTTACGGCCACTGTGTTAATCCTTCTCCTTGAAAGTCTTCCTCTTTTTCATAATGTACTTTTCCAGGGACTGGTTCCTCCTCATAACTTGTTTCCAAAGTACATGAGCTGAAGTCTTACCATCGTCATTTCTAAAGAGCATTTTAGCTGTACTTCTTTCAAAATAGATTTGTTCATTCTTCTGGTAGTCCACAGTATATTAAAAATTTTTCACCAACACCCCATGATTCAAAGGTATCAATTCTTTTATGCTCTTCCTTATTCATTGTCCAGCTTTCACACACATATGAAGCAATTCAAAATAACAGGGCTTGGATCAGGTGCACAAAAGTCTTCAAAGTGACATCTTTTCCTTTTAACCCTTTAAATAACTCCCTTGCAGCAGATTTTCCCAGTGCAATATGACGTCTGATTTCCTGACTGCAGCTTTCCTGGTTGTTGATGGTGGATTCAAGTAAAATAAAATCCCTGACAACTTCAATCTCTTCTCCATTTGTCATGATGCTGCTTATGAGTCCAGTCG
>NW_006921599.1:5947924-5949732 GCF_000298275.1 Orycteropus afer afer
TCAAACCCACCAGCCACTCCTTGGAAGCAAGATGGGGCAATCTGCTTCTGCGGTGACACTGCCTCAGCAACCCAAGGAGGGGTTGCTATGAGTTGGGTCTGAGTCAACAGCACTAACAACTCTGCTTTCAGCCAAGATCCATCTGTCTTCAGCAATGATATCCCTTTTCTACATCCTCTTTCAAATCCAGCTTGAATTTATGGTGGTACCATGCCAACTTACTGGCACAACCTTTTTTGAATTATCTTAGCAAAGTTTTACTTTCATGTGATATTAATGATATCGTTTGATAATATTACCATTATGTTGGTGCATCTTTCTTTGGAATGGGCACAAACATGGATTTTTTTTTCCAGTCTGTTTGCCAGGTAGCTGCCTTCCAAATGCATATCTTGCTGTAGACAAATGAACACTTCGAGTGCTGCCTCAGTTTGTGGAACCATGTCAATTGGTAATACACCAATTTCTGTAGCCTTATTTTTCCTCCAATGCCTTCACTGCACCTTGGATTCTTCCTTCAGTACCATCAGTTCTTAATCATATACTACTACTTGAAATGATTGAAACTTGACATACTCTTTTGATACAGTGACTGTTTATTCCTTCCATCTTCTTGTGTATTCCTTCCCATCTTTCATCTTATAAAATCTACAGATATATTATTTGTGTCATCGATTTCCTCAAGCTTTGTGAAATGTTATTTAATAAAATAAAAATCTTGCTTTCATAGATATCACATGGAATTATGAAAAGTTAATTTTAGAGTTTATGATTATGTGCATGATACTTCTCCAAATTCAAGGGTGATCTTGAGTTTCAGAGAAGTTAAATAATTTCCCTAAGTATATAAAAGTGACAAGTGGGAGAGGCTGGGACTAAAATCTTGGTGAGTTTTTCTAGAAATGCTATTTTTCTTTTCATAGGGACCATATTCTCTTCTTGGAAATGCTTTAGTCATCTTTAGTGGCCCTATTCCCATTATGTCAATTCTCAATATTGCAGCTCCCCAGGGTTCTGGATCATGACTTCCTTTTTTGTAGGTTCTTTATCTGGATAATTTCTTCCATTCCCACATGTGTGAATACCACCTGTTGTTGGTAGTTGAAGTTTAGTTAGCTCCAACTCATGATGATCCATGTACAACAGAATAAAATGTTGCCTAGTGATGTTCTATCATCATGATCATTGGAATTTTTGAGCCCATTGTTGTGGCCACTGTGCATTTTGAGTGCCTTTCAACCTAGAGGGCTCATTGTCCAACACTATTTTGGACAATATTCTGTTGTGATCCTTAAGGTTTTCATTGGCTAATTTTCAGAAGTAGATTGCCAGGCCTTTCTTCCTAATCACTTATAATCTGAACACTCCACTGAAACTTATCAATCATGGGTCATTCTGCTGGTATTTGAAATCCCAAATAGGTGGCACAGCTTTCAGAATCATAACAACATGCAAGCTACTACAGTATATCAAGCAATCAGAAGGATGGTGGAAGTACCACCTGAATGTTGACAGTTCTCCAATTTCAATCTTTAGCTTAAATGTCTCTTTGAGTTCTAGATTGGTACATTCAAATGTCTTATAGTCACCATGCACTTAAGATTTCAAAAATTCTCCAAGTCAAATGATATCACCTCCAATGTGTCCATTGAGATGGAATGATATTTTGATCCACATAATTTTCAACAGTACACTGACAGAGAATTTCCAGAAATTCAAGCCAGATTCAGAAGAGGACATGGAACAAGGGATATCATTGCTGATGTCAGATGGATCTTGGCTGAAAGCAAAGAATACCAGAAAGATGT
>NW_006921599.1:5951068-5954057 GCF_000298275.1 Orycteropus afer afer
GACACAATTACACCCACACTTCCTGCACCTTCACTTACTGAGTGAGAGCCACCACTTCTCTCTCCACCAACTGGTCAACGATAAACAACCACCAAGAAGAGCCCAACTCACCTTTAGCTTCTCTTCAGAAACAGTTAACAGAGATCTAAATACAACAACGTCATGATGCCTCGGAAGCAACAGACCATCACAGCCCACACAAAGAAGCAGGATAAAGTGGTAGAAACAAGGGAGCAGGATAGAGAAACAGAACACATTCCTGAGGACGAAGCAGCATTGGAACTCCCTGATAAGGAATTCAAAAGAATTATATTTCAGTACCTTCAAAGGATTGAGACACAGATAAAAGAAAACACTGACAAAATTAAGGAAAACACAGACAAAACTCTAGAACAATTTTGGAGGAAAATACAAGAACAAAATGACAAAATAAATGAAATATTAGAAATGATTCTAAATATCCAGATAGAAATCCAGAAGATTAATACTAAATTTTCAGAAATACATAACACATTGAAAGGGCAATGGAGTAGAATTGATGCAATGAAAGACAGAATTCATGAGATTGAAAACAAATACCTGAATACTTCTTTGGAAAAGGATCAATCAGAAACAAGATCAAAGCACAATAAAGAAAGCCTAAGGTTCATGTGGGATATCATCAAAAGGAACAACCTACATGCAATTTGGAATTCCACAACAGGAAGAGAAAAATAAAATCACTGAGAAAATTGTGAAAGATTTGTTGGAAGAGAACTTCCTCGATATGATGAAAGATGAGAATATATCCATTCAGGAAGTCTAATGAACCCCAAACAGGATAGACCCCAAAAGAAAATCACCAAGACATATCATCATCAAACTTATCAAAACCAAAGACAAGGAAAGAATCCTGAAAGCAGCGTGGGAAAAATGAAAAGTTACTTACAAAGGACGACCAATAAGAATAAGCTCTGATATCTCAGTAGAGAACATGCAAGCGAGAAGGCAATGGGATGGAGTTGTGGTTAACTAGTGCCACTCTGACAAGAAATTACCACAAACGGGATGGCCTTAACAAACAGGAGTTTATTCTTACAATTTGGAGGATTTAAGTCCAAATTCAAAATACCAGGATCTAGGGGCTGGGTGAAAGCCCCTCAGCCTTGGGGTCCAACTTTGCCTCCTGCTCCCAGCCCACTGGAGCTAGAGGCATTTCTTCACTCAGACAGCTGCTGGTTGCTGAGGCTAAAAAGCCCCAAGGTTGACAAGTAAAAAGGCACAGCAGGCCATTAACTTAAGTCCATTGTAAGTCCCAAGGTTGGCAGAGCATAGCAGGCTGCTCAACAAAGACATGGCTACATGCAGGGTCCAAGCGTTCCATAGGCTAGAGACCATTCCCAAGGCTTCTCCTTAAATATAGGAAGCAGAGCACATTCCCAAAGGCAGCTACTCAGCTGCTTGTGGTAGATTCCACCATGGAGCTGATTGCCAGTCTCATCATGGGAAATAACTACCATCAGCTGCCCAGCCACTCAACCAGGCCCAGGCAAGTTGACACACAAACATACCTACCACAGATGGTATATATAAAACCTTGAAAGAGAGAAATTTCCAACCAAGAATTATATACCCAACAAAATTGTCCCGCAAATATGACGGTGAAATTAAGAGATTTCCAGATAAGCAGAAATTAAGGGAATTTGTTAAAACCAGAACAACCTTACAAGAGATACTAAGGGAGTCCTTTGAACAGAGAACGAATAATAGCAAACAACCACCGACCATTATTACACAAGATGGACATAACCGAGAAACCACAGCTATGGACATATCCGAAGTAAAATAAGCTTACAGAATTGTAAACAGGGGACCAGGGACATAATTGTCAAATGAGGAGCTCTGGTAGCATAGTGCCTAAGGCACTTGACTGCTAACCAGAATGCTGGTGGTTCAAATCCACCAGCCACTCCTCAGAAGGAAGGTTGGACAATCTACTTCCATAGTGATACTGCCTCAGCAACCCAAGGAGGGGTTGCTATGAGTCAGGTCTGACTCGACGACACATAAAACAACAACAACACAAACCAAAAAGAGAGAAAATACTTTGAGGTTACAGAACTTTTTGGTTGAGGAAGTCAAAAGAGTTGCAAGATAGAATGGACTGTTCTAAACTCGGAGAGAAAATTATAAATCACAGGGTAATCTCAAAGTAAAATGATAAACCTTCACATCACAATAAAAAGGAGGACAAGCACAAATATTCAGCAAATACTAAAACAACAGCAACAAAAGAAATGATAACATGACTCATAAACATAATGAGCTCAGCAGAGAAAATTACATGGAGCAGAGAAACCAGAGACACTGTGAAAAACCACAAATATTTAACAAAATGACAGCAAACAATTCATACTTATCAATAATTACACTGAATGTTAATGGATTGAATGTACCACTCAAGACATGGAGAGTAGCAGATTGGATAAGAAAACAAAACCTATCAATATGCTGTCTACAAGAGACACACCTTAGAGATAAAGACAAAAATAGACTAAAAATCAAAGGCTGGAAAAAGATATATCAAGCAAATGGCAACTGTAAAACAGCATGAGTGGCAATATTAATTTCTGATCAATTTGACTTTAAGACAAAAACCACCATATGAGATAAGGAAGGACATTATATAATGATCAATTGAACAGGAAGATATAACCATAATAAACATCTATGGACTCAATGAAAAAGCCCCAAAATACATAGATCAGACTTTAAAAGAGCTGAAAAGACAAATAGATGACTCCACAGTCATAGTTGGAGATTTTAATACACCACTTTCAATGAAAGATAGAACAACTGGAAAGAAACTCAACAAAGACACAGAAGAGCTAAACAATACAATCCACCAACTTGACCTTATAGACATCTACAGAGCACTTCACCCAACAACAGCAAAATACACAGTCTTTTCCAGTGCACATGAAACATTCTCCAAGATAGACCATATATT
>NW_006921599.1:5959087-5968067 GCF_000298275.1 Orycteropus afer afer
CTGTGCATGGGGTCGCTATGAGTCGGAAACGGCTCGACGGCACTTAACAACAACAACAACAACATGCAAAACCAACAGCCAACATTATTCTCAAGGAGAGAGACTGAAACCATTCCCCTTGCGAACAGGAACCAGACAAGAATGACTTCTATCACCACTTCTATTCAAAACACTTAATTGTGCACATGAGAAACCTGTACATAGACCAAGAGACTATCACTCAAACAGAACAAAGGGATAGTGCATGGTTTAATACCAGGAAAGACGTGTGTCAGGGTTTTATCCTTCCATCATACTTATTCATTCTGTATGGTGAACAAATAATCTGAGAAGCTGCACAATGTGAAGAAAGTGGCATCAGGATTGGAGGAAGACTCAATAACAATCTATTATATGCAGATGAAACAACCTTGTTTGCTGAGAGTGAAGAGGACTTGAAGCATTTACTGATAAAGATCAAAGACTAGAATCTTCACTTGGATTACACCTCAACATAAAGAAAACAAAAATCCCCACAACTGGACCAATAAGCAACATCATGACAAATGGAGAAAAAAAATGAAGTTGTCAAGGATTTTATTTTACTTAGACCCACAATCAACAACCATGGAAGCTGCGGTCAGAAAAAGAGGTGTCGTATTGTACTGTGCAAATCTTTACAGACCTCTTTAAAATGTTAAGGAGCAAAGATGTCACTTTGAAGGGTAAGGTTAGCCCAATCCAAGGTATGGTATTTTGAATTGCCTCCTGTGTGTGTGAAAGCTCGACAATGAATAAGGAAGACTGAGAAGATTTGATCCTTTGAATCGTGGTGTTGGTGAAGAATACTGAAAATACCATGGACTTCCAGAAGAACAAGCAAATATGTTCTGGAAGAAATGAAGCAAGAATGCTCCTTAGAAGCAAGAATGCTCAGGCCTCATCTGGCCTACTTAGATCATGTTATCAGAAGGCACCATTCCAAGAGGAGGATATCATGCTTGGTAAAGCAGAGGGTCAGTGAAAAAGGGGAAGACCCTCAATAAGATGGACTGACACAGTCACTGCAACAATAGGCTTAAGCACAGCAGGAATTGTGAGGGTGGTGTAGGACCAGGCAGTTTTCTGTTCTGTTGTATGTAAGGTCACTACGAGTCAGAACCAACTTGATGGCACCTAACAATTCACATAATTATTCATTCTTTAAGCCCAGGAGTTATCCTTGAAATGTCCTCACATGCAATCTACCACCAGGTTCTGTTGATTCACTCGCTTACTCCATTTCTTGGTAATGGGGGCAAGAAAGTGGCCATTGAATCATGGGAGCTGAGTTGAATAATCTCAACATAAAAATGATGCAATGGGCTCTCCTCCTTTTGTTCTGGGAACCCATGGCCATGCATTGACCCATTTCTATCAGGAACTTGAATTCCTTGCTTTCAGAAATTTAGAGACTCCATTTAGAATCATCTTCAACTTTACAAAGAAAAGAATAATTTAAAAATTTCCCCCATTTCAGTGTCTCTTCTCCCTTTGTGGCCTTCTCTGTTTTTTTCTAGAAACTCTTCCAATTTTTGCTGGGGACTTCTTTGCTCAAATATATTGCCTGTAGCTTCACGTTGCCTTAACAAGCAAATCATAGTTCTCTCCAGGCTGTATGTATATATTTTTTTTACTATTGTTTAGATGTGTTTAGATGTGAACATATTTTATATAACCAAACATGTGAAAACATTTTATTTCAGTGTTTTCCTTGTTTTAAAAATACCATGACATGGAATTTTTGGCTTATAGCAAAGAGAAAAAAAAGGAGGTATATTAGCAGCTCCAAATTCAAAGATTTTACCACAGGAGGAATATACTACAATCAAGTTTTTTTTGTGTGTGATTTGGGTGAAAGTTTACAGAGCTAGTTGGTTTTCCATTCACCAATTCATTCACAATTTGTTTTGTGACATTGCAATCCCCACAATGTAACAGCACTCTTCCTACTTCCTCTTTTTGTTTACCATTCCCTTTGTCCTTCTTTCCTATCCCTTGTTGCCTTTTGAGCAACCCTGGGCAAATGCTGCCCTTTTGATCCTTTATGGTTGATTGTTCTAAGGAGTGCATACTTCCCTAGTGTTATGATTCAGCTTGTAGGCCTAGCTGAAAATTAAGCCAGAAGGGCAAGTTCAGTCTCAGGTCTGAAAGGTGTCAAAGACCATAGTCTCCAGGTTCCACTAGTCTCTATGAGATCAGTAAGCCTGGTCTTTTCTGTGATTTTGAGTTTTGTTCTTCATTTTTCTCCCACTTTATCCAGGACCTCCTATTTAAAGTAGTCAGCAGTGGTAGCCAGAGAAAATCTAGTTCTTCTGGTCTAAGGGTCATGGAAGCTATAGTTCTCATAGTCCATTAGTCCTTTGAACAAATTGTTTCCCAGTGTCTTTGATTTTCTTCACTCTTCGTTGTTTCAGATGGAGAGAGACCAAAAGTTGCACCTTAGATGGCCACTGAGAAGCTTTTAAGACCCCAGTAGTTACTCACCATGGTAGGATGTAGAACAGTGTCTTCCTGGATTGTTGTTCTTCTTAGGTGCCATCGAGTCACTTTTGACTCATAGTGACCTTATATGGAACAGAACAAAACACTGTCTTGGCCTGTATCATCCTCAGAATCATTGCCATGCTTGAGCCAATCATCACAGCCACAGTACCAATCATCTACTTGAGAGCCTTTCCTTTTTTTGCTGACCCTCTATTTTACCAAGCATGATATCCTTCTGAAGGGACTGATCCCTCCTGATAACATGATCAAAGTATGAGAGAGGAAGTCTGGCTTTTCTCTCTTCTAAAGAGCATTTCAGTTATACTTTTTCCAAGACAAATTTGTTCATTCTTCTAACAGTTCATATTGTTGTTGTTGTTGCTGTTAGGTGCTGTCAAGTCAGCTCCAACTCATAGTGACCCTATGTACAACAGACGAAACACTTCCCAGTCCTGTGTCAACCTTACAATCCTTGCTATACCTGAGCCCATCATTGCAGCCACTGTGTTAATCTATCTTGTTGAGGGTTTTCCCCTTTTTCTGTTGATCCTCCACCTTACAAAGCATGATATCCTTCTCCAGGAATGTTCCCTTCTGACAACATGACCAAAGTAGGTGAGGTGAAGTCTGACCTCTCTCGCTTCCAAGGAACATTCTGGCTGTACTTCTTCCTGGACACATTTGTTAGTTCTTCTGGCAGTCTATCCTACTTTCAGTATTCTTTGCCAACACTACAACTCAAAAGCATCAACTCTTCTCTGGTCTTCCTTATTCATTGTCCAGCTTTCAAATATTGTCTCTTGCAACATTGTTTTTGTTAAGCGCTGTTGTGTTGGCTCCAAATTACAGTGTCATTATGTACAACAGAATGAAACATTGCCCAGTCCTGTGCCAGCCTCACAATCCTTGCTATATCTGAGTCCATCATTGTAGCCACTATGTCATTCTATCTCTTTAAAGGCCTTCTCTTTTTTGTTGACCTTCCACTTTACCAAGCATGATATCCTTGTCCAGGGAATGGTCCCTTCTGACAACACGACCAAAGTAGATCAACCTGGAGACTATGGTCAGGCAAAGTCTTGCCATTCCTACTTCAAAGAGCATTCTGGCTGCATTTCTTTCAGGAAAGATTTGTTAGTCCTTTTAGCAGACCATGGTACCTTTAGCATTCTTCTCAAACACAACTCAAAAGTATCAACTCTTCTTTGGTCTTCCTTATTTGTTGTCCTGCTCTGACATGCATATAAGGTGATTGAAAATACCATGGCTTGGGTTAGGTGCACCGTAGCCTTCAAAGAGACATCTTTGCTCTTCAGCACTTTGCAGTGGATTTGCCCAATGCAATACATCGCCTGATGTCTTTTCTGATGGTTCCATTGGTGTTGATTGTGGAACCAAGTAATATGACATCATTAACATCTTCAATCTTTTCTCCATTTATCGTGATGCTGCTTATTGGTCCAGTTGTGATGCCTTTCATATTCTTTATGTTGAGGTGTAATCCCTACTGTGCACTGTAGTCTTTAATCTTCATCAGAAAGTGTTTCCAGTCATCTTCACTTTCAGCAAACAAAGTAGTGTTGTCTGTATATCACAGGCTGTTAATGAATCATTGTCTAATCCTGATGCCATACTCTTCTTCATGGTATATTAATATTCCTCACCAACATCACAGTTCAAATGCATCAATTCTTCTGCAGTCTTCCTTATTCATTGTCCAGGTTTCACATTATATGAGGCTACTGAAAAGACAATGGCTTTAGTCAGGTGCATCTTAGTTTTCAAAGTGACATCATTGCTCTCTAACAATTCAAAGAGGTCTTTTGCAGATTTGCCCAATGTAATATGTTGTTTGATTTCTTAACAGCTGCTTCCATGGGCATTGATTGTGGATGCAAGTAAAATGAAATCCCAGAGAACTTCAGTCTTTTCTCCACTTATCATGATTTTGTTTATTGGTCCAGTTGTGAAGATTTTTGTTTTCTTTATGTTGAGATGTAATTCACACTGAAGGCTGTAGTCTTTGATGTTCATCAGTAAGTACTTCAAGTGTTCTTTGCTTTCAACAAGCAAGGTTGTGTGATATGCATGTTGCTGGTTGTTAATGAGTCTTCCTCCAATCCTGATGCTGTGTTCTTCTTCATATTGTCCTGCTTCTCAGATATTTGCTCAGCATACAGATTGAATAAGTATGGTAAAAGGATACAGCCCTGATGCTCACCTTTCTTGATTTTACTACACTGAATACCCTTGTTCTGTTTGAATGACTGCCTTTTGGTCTATATATGGGTTCTTCAAGAACACATTTAAGTGTTCTAGAATTCCCATTCTATGCAATGTTATCCATAACTTGCTATGATCCACACAGTTGAAAGCCTTTGCATAGTCAATAAAACACAGGTAAACATCTTTCTGGTACCCTTTGCTTTCAGCCAAGATCCATCTGATGTCAGCAATGATCCACATTCACTTCTGAATCTGGCTTGAATTTCTGGCAGTTACCTGTTGATGTACCGCCGTAAGCAGCTTTAATTATTTTCAGCAAAATTTTGCTTGTGTGTGATATTAATGATATTGTTTGATAATTTTCACATTCTGTTGGATCACCTTTCTTTAGAATGGGTACAAATGGATCTCTTCTATCCTGTTGGTCATGTAGCTGTCTTCCAAATTTCTGAGCATAAACAAATGAGGGCTTTCAGCATTGCATTTATTATTGAAACATCGCAATGGGGATTCCAGCAATTCCTGAAGCCTTGTTTTTTTGCCAATTCCTACAGTGCTTCTTGGACTTCCTCCTTCAATATCTTCGGTTCTTAATCATATGCTACCTCCTGAAATGGCTGAATATCAACCAATTCTTTTTGGTACAATGACTCTTGTATTCATTCTGTCTTCTTTTGATGCTTCCTGCACTGTTCAATATTTTGCCTATAGAATCTTTCAACATTGCAACTCAAGGCTTGTTCTACCTTGATATCATGTTGACTTCCTCTTCATTTGGAAGCTCTCTAACTACATTATTCCTTCCCTCTTTATGCTTTGTAGTTACCAGCAGTTACAAATTGACATTTCTTGTCCCCTATTTTCAGTCTTATAGGTTTATTTTTAATACTTTTATGCTGTGTTGATTTCTGGGTGATGTTATCATGTGTCTTAATGTTCCATTGCTGTCTGCTGTTGTCAGTTCTTTGCCCAAAAGACACTCTTTTTAGCATTTCTTGTAAAGTTGATCCTGTATTACAAATTCCATTAATTTCTCTTTATTTTGGAATGTCCTAATTTTGCCATCATATAAGAGGAACAAATTCTTGGTTGGCAATTTTTTGTAAGGGTTTTTTATATGTCATTTTATTGCCTTCTTGCCTGCATGGTCTGCTGGGAAATCAGAGTTTAGTCATATTGGTTACACTTTGTAGGTAACTATTGGTTTTTTCCAAGCTTCTTTCAGGATTTTTCATTGTCTTTGGTTTTGGAAAGTTTGCTTATGGTGTCTTGGAGATTTTTTTTTTTTTTTTTTGAGTATATCCTATTTGGGATTCACTGAAAACTTCTTGTATGCATTTCTTCTCATTTTTCATATTAGGGAAGTTTTCTTCCAACAAATCTTTGACAATTTTTTTTTCTTTTTTTTTTTTGTCTCTTACTGTTCTGGAATTCCAGTCACATATGAGGTATCCCTCTTGATGTTATCTCATATAATTCTTATGCTGTCTTCATTTTTTTCCCCATTTTTTTTCCCTGATTGTTCTTCTAATAGATTAGAATTAAGAGATTTGTCAATCTCATTAACTCTGTCTCTCATTAATTCAATTCTACTCCTTTTTCCTTCCAATGAGTTACCTATTTATGAAATTTTAGTGGTAGTCTTCTGTATTTCTATTAGCTGTTTTTGTATGGTTTCTAACTTTCCGTTTATTTTGTCAATTTATTCTTTTTTAAAATTCTTCTAGAATGTTTTCTGTATTTTCCTTGATTTTCTTTCTGTGCTTTCTTCAATTTTATCTCAATATATTGAATTTACCTAAATATAATACTTTTGAATACCTTACCAGGTAGTTCAATAGCATTTTTTCCTCTGGAAGATTTTCTGGCCCTGTATTTTGGTTAATTGTTTGAACTATCTTGTTCTATTCTTTTTGTATGCATTTGTGTGTGATTTGAAGTTGTCTCCAGAACACTGTAGTGTTATTGTATAAATTTGTTGCTTGTATATTGGTTTGTTTCACCCTGATTTTTTGTTTTGTTTTGTTTTAATATATCCAGGCAACAAGGCTGGTGTGTTACTCTGGTTCTTAAGTGAATACCATTGGAGTGTTCACCCACTGTCTCCAGGTGAATTTGGTAGTGGGTGGGAGTGTGGGTGCAAAACTCTGATCATTAATCATGCAGACCAGCTGATGGCAGCCTGGGTTGGTGTTAGAAGCTGTCTTTTGTCAATACAATGGTATTAGAGTGTCTGGTGGCACCCATCCAGTGGATGGTGAGTCAGATATAGGGGATATGGCAGGGTAGGATCCTACACTCCAAACTGTTGGGGAAAGATTGAAATAAAAATAAGAGGGAGAGTGGAGAGGAAGGAAACAAAAAGGAAAAAGAAAAAAACAAGGGGTAGAGGATACAGAAGACCTAGGAAGAAAGAAAAACAGAAAAAGGGCAAAAAAATTATGGCACAGTACTGGGGCAAGCACTAGTATTGTGCTGCTCAATCCACAAGAACATATACTGCTGAATACAAAGAGTAAGGGACACGTGCTACTGAACATGGAGGTGATGGTGGGCAGGGCACTTGCTAAGGTGGATCAAACTGAAAAACAAGAGTGAAAAAAATAAAATAAAAAGGGGAGGACAAACAAGAAAAAAATGAAAATTAAAGATTAGTGAGGTGAGTTAGGAAAAAAGAAAAAAGAAAGTAAACAAACAAACAAACAAAAACTAGCACAAATATTAGCCATCAAAAACAACAGCAGCAGGAGTATGAAGTTCACTCTGGGGGCTATCCATAGATGGGCAGTAGTGGGCACTACTAACAACAGAGAGGGTGTTGGGCACACACTTTGTGGGATCAAAAAAGGGGGGATATGGAAAAGGAAGAAAAAAGAAAAAAAAGAAGAGAAAAATAAGGAGAGGAAGACAGAAGAACTAAGAAGAAGGTAAAAAAAGACAAGGGAAAAAGCTAAGAAACAAAACAAAACAGCACAGTACTGGCAAAAGTGCTAGTCATCAAACACTGCTACAGTGGGAACACAGTGTTTATTCTACAGGAGAAGCACCTCCAACTAGGGAAGGAGTGGGGCATGCCCTGCTAACTACATGGGTGGCAGGGGGTGGGACACCTGCTCTGTAGTATCCAATTTTTTTTTTTTTTTTAAAGGGCAAGAGAAGAGGAAGAAAAAAAAGATGAGAAAAAGGAAAGCAGGGAGCAAGAGGAACTAAGAAAAGGATTTCAAGAAGCTGCACAGCACTGTCATTGGGGAGCAATTTGATCAGCTGCCAGGTGGTCACTGAGAGGTTGTGCAAGGTGAGGGGAGAATTCACATCCATCTTGTCCAGTCACTGATGTGGCTGCTGGTGCAGTCCTGGGTGAGTGAAGCCAGTTATCTGCTTCCTGTTCTGATCAGAATACTGCTTGCGATAATTCAAAATGGCCATACTATGCAGGTTAGCAGTTTAATGTTCACTGGGGTTTTTTTTGTTTTTGTTTTTTTGTTTTGTTTTGGTTTTTTCAGCTTCTTCCTCTCAAAGGTATTTGATGTACTGTTTTGGTTACCTAGTGCCACTCTGACAGAAATATACCACAAATGGTATGGCTTTAACAAACAAGATTTTTTTTTCTCTTATAATTTTGGAGGCTTTAAGTCCAAGTTCAAGGTGCCAGGCTCTAGTGGCTGGGTGAAAGCCCCTCAACCTTGGCTTTAGCTCTCCCTCCTACTCCTGGCCCACAGAAGCTGGAGGTTTTCTTCACTCAGACGGCTGCTTGCTGCTGAGGCTGACAAACCCAAGGTCAACAAGTAAAAAGGCACCGTCCCGATATTATAAAACCACACAGCAGGCCATTAATTCAAGTCCATTAAAAGTCTCAACATCAGCAGGGCAACATGGCAGGCTGCTGAACAATGACTTGGCTACATGCAGGGTTCAAGCATGCCATTACAAAAAGGGCAAGGAGGCCACATCTTCCGACCTCCTCTAACCCTACAAGAGGAAGACAGGATTACCAGCAGTAACCCAAGGCCTATTCCTGACAGGCCAGACATGCTGCCTCCCTCCAGCCCTTTCTCCAACCATTCTTCCCAAAACACCCATCACCTCTCTCCTGGGTTTGATAATTCGCTGCAGTGGCCACACAGAGCTCACAGATTATGGGGTTTATTAGGGAAGCACCACAGGCTACAATTCAAGTTCAGGAAAAATGCTCAGCCTCTCTCCCAGCCCACCATCCCTCAGCCAACAATCTCTCACAGTCTCTTTCCCA
>NW_006921599.1:5968257-5976108 GCF_000298275.1 Orycteropus afer afer
TGAGAGAGAGTGGGCACCTCCCAGAACATTGTTTTGTGCCACTCCCAACAGAAATACTCCAGGTGGACAACTTCAGCAATCAGGAGCTCCTCAGTTCCCCATAGAAAATCCCATCTTGGAATTTACAAAGACTTATGGGTACAAAAGCCACACTAAGTAATTTACTACACCACAGCCATCAAACTGGATATTTTCCTCAAAGTTACTTCTCATTTACTGGAAGCAGACTACATCCCTAAAGCAGCTACTCAGCTGCTCCAATAGATGCCACTGTGGAATTAATTACCAATCTCACCATGGGGAATAACCACATCCAGCTGCTCAGCCACTCAACCAGGCCCAGCCAAATTGACATACAAACTTACCTACCACATCTACTTTTTATCCTTGCCTTTGAAGCTCTGAGTTCAAGGATTTTCATCCATATCTGTTTCAGTTGGTTTCTCAAGTCTTTGTTGTAGAGGGTCTGGATAGTAGATGTCTCTAGTCTGCCATCTTGGATGCTCCTCCTCAAGCTTTTTTTTTTTCCCCCTCAAGATTATGGAGTTTATTAGATAAGTAATAAGTTATATTTCAGGATAAGGATCAAACTTGGAAGTAACAAGATACAACTCAGGAGACAGGATACAGTTAATCAATCAGGTCAGTTTCCAACCAAGCCAGCAGCCCTTAGCTCCTTCTTAGCTATGTCTGCACGTAGGCCCTTTGCTCCCACTTCTGCCCCTGGGCTCCTCCTCAGACAAGGCCTCTGCTGCAGAACTTTGCCCTGCTCAAGCAAGTGTTACAGCTCTTTAGCTCCACCAATAAGTACCTGAAGGCACACCACTCCACCAGCAATCCTTCTGCCTGGAGGTGCTCAATTTTCTCACTCCATACTTTGGCAAGCTCACTGCAGCCATCTCATTCCACTGCTCCTAGTGCTGCTGCACCATCTCATGCCACTTCGTGCTGTCTTATGCTGTCTATAGTGCTATGACTCCCTTTATCTCCTGGGTCTAGGAGGTTCTCAGTGCAGGGACCCCAGGTCCAAAGGATGCACTTTGCTCTTGGCATTTCTTCTTGATGGTAGTAAGGTCCCATACAATCAAGTTTTTGAAAATATTACAAAGCTATTTCTTTGTTCCCACCAATGCTTAAGCCCTCAACTAGCATTTCATGCTTAGAGACAAAAATATGCATGACAAATGGATTTTATACACTCCCGATCAAACTAGACCCACTAAGTCAATTCCAAGTCATGGTGACCCCATGTGTTACAGAATAGAACTATGCTCCAGAGAGTTTCCTTGGATGTAATCTTTAGGAAAGCAAATCGCCAGGCTTTTCTTCTGTGTCATCACTGGATAGGTTCAAATATCCAACCTTTCAGTTAGTAATAGGATGCAAATCCTTTCTGCCACCTGGGGATGTTCCTGACAGTAGCCAGATTTTCCTACTGTAAGGCATAGCTCATAGAGAGGAAGAGAACCAGAATCTTAGTCGCTTATCTAAGACCTCGCATTGCATCAGCTGGTCTAATTTGAGGAACAGTCTTAGAAGACCTGTGGTACTTTGCAAAACAAGATTTTGAAGTTATTATAATTCTGTTGTAAGGGTGGTTTGGCTTATACTTTCCAGAAATAAACATTGAAAAGTCCATCTCCTGAGAATAAAAAAAATAAAGCTTAATATGGATTTTTATCAAGGTTTTTGGGACATGCTCTTACAGCTCTAGGGTTTGTTGGGAATCACAAAGTGAAATGATGGATTGTTGTAGGTGTTTTGTAGACAGCAGTATCACTACCAGATTTCTCATTAAGCTTACCGCTTATCTTTGATGGTTAAGTATTGTCTTACATTATCGCTTGACAATATTTGTGTTCAAAATAAGACAGGAAGAAACTTGTTTTTGTTTTTTATTGTTGTAAAAAACATATAAGGCATTCACCAATTTATCTTCAACATTTTTCAGGTGTACAATTTAGCAATATAACTGACGTTAATCATGTTGTGCAACCACCACCCATAATCATTCATTGCCAAATTTTCCATCACCATAAACAAACACTGACTGCTTCCAAAACAATGGTTGTTTTTGCTTTTTATAAGGAAAAGGTGTGAAAGTACAAATCTTAGAACCAGGAAGGTAGTTAATGAATATTGTCAGATTCAGCCCAAAGAGGAGTCCTTGGGAAGTGCAAATAGTAAATGTGCTCAGTTGCTAACCAAAAAGTTGGAGATTTGAGTCTATCAAAAGGTGCTCAGAAGAAAAGCCTGGCAATCTACTTCTGAAAGCTTGGCCACAGAAATTGTTATGGAGCACAGTTCTACTCTGACATACATAGAGTTACCATGAGTTCCAATAAACTCAATGGCAACTGGTTTTCAACCCAAAGAAGGCAGAAAAAAGATTATGAGTTTTAGCCACAAATTCCTGCTTTGACACTTAACTGTTGTATAAACTTGAGCAAACCATTCTAACCTCTTTCTTCATCTTTAAAGGGAGATCTGTCATTTAATAAATATTCACTAAGCACCTACTAGATGCCAGAAACTATATTGAATTGGGATGAGGATGTTCAAGGAGCTATTCAAGGTGAACACAATAGATAATTTTTTTTCTATTTTTAGAAACTTAAATAATAAGAAAATAAACAGATAATAAATAATAAATAAATAATAAGAAAATATGCAATACAGTTGTCATTAGGATTGTGAAAACGGAATAGAACAGGATGTTGTGAGAACATGCTTCTGGTGTACCTGACGGTCTAGTAATAATAATGTAACTGTGGTAAGCTGAATAATGGCCCTGAACATGTTCACCCACCACCTGTCAGTTTGTTATACCGTGATAGCTTGTATGTTGCTATAATGCTGGAAACTATGTCACTGGTATTTCAAACACCAGCAGGATCACCCATGGTGGACAGGTTTCAGTTAAATTTCACACTAAGATAGACTAGGAAGAAAGGCCTGGTGGTCTACTTCTATAAGTTAACCAATGCAAATAGGATGGATTAAAATGATGTCTGATATATTGCTAGAAGGTGAGCTTCTTAGGTTGAAAACCAAACGAAAACCAAATTCACTGCCATGGAGTTAGATCTGACTCACAGCAACCCCTCCTTGGATTTCCGAGGCAGTATCACTATGGAAGTAGATTGGCCAATCTTCCTTCTGAGGAGTGGCTAGTCGGTTTTAACTGCCATCCTTCTGGTTAGCAGTTAAATGCCTTAGGCACTACATCACCAGAACACCCCATAGGTTGAAGGTACTCAAAATACACTGTGACCACAACAGTGGACTTGATCATGGACAACATTTTGTTCTATTGCACATGGAGTTGCCATGAGTCAGAGTTGACTTGATGGCAGCTAACAACAACAACACAGACCATTTAAAGCCATGACTGAATGAGATCAGCTAGGAAAAATGTAGAAAAGAGGTCTTGAGACCTGTCCTAGTGGTGCTCCAAGATTTAGAGGTTAACCAGAGGAGGAAGAAGGCTGACACAAAGGTTGGAGGAGAACCAGAAGAGTCTGATGTCCTAAAAGAGAAGAGATAAATATTTTTAGATGGCAGTGGCTAAAGGAGCTCTGGTAGCATAGTGCCTAAGACATTTGACTGCTAACCAGAAGGCTGACAGTTCAAACCCACCAGCCACTCCTTGGAAGGAAGGTTGGGCAATCTACTCCTGTAGTGATACCACCTTGGAAACCCAAGGAGGGGTTGCTATGAGTCAGGTCCAACTCGATGGCACATAACAACAACAACTACAGGGTCACTATGATGTCCAATGTTTTTCAGCTATTAAGCCCCTACCACTTCAACACCTTCACTGATATCTGTCTTCTATGGTCCCTTCTCATATAATTGAAACTGCTTGTCTTGGGGTTCTTTTGAGAGTATACTATTTATTTCTAATAAACAAGAGGTGGGGGTGGGCTGTTGAGGGGGCAACACTGATATATAGCACTTAAGGCTCTCACATGACTTAATCCAGCCCTGACTGAGTGAGGTTGTAAGAGGGGGTGTAGGTCATATGAAGAGACAGGTGAAGGTGTGAAAGGCATTTTGGGCAGGGGTGTTGTTGTCGTTGTTATTATGTGCCATCAAGTTGTCTCTAACTCACCGTGACCTCATGTACAATGGAACGAAACACTGCCTGGTCCTATGCTAGCCTCACGATCCCTAATATACCTGAGCCCATCACTGCAGCCACCATGTCAATCCATCTTGTTGAGGGCTTTCCCTTCTTTTGTTGACCCTCCACTTTACCAAGCATGACATCATTCTCCAGAGAATGGTCCCTTCTGACAACATGACCAAAGTAGGTGAGATGAAATCTGGCCATTCTTGCTTCCAAGGAGCATTCTGGCTGCACTTCTTCCAGGACAGATTTATTAGTTCTTTTAGCAGTCCAGGGTACTTTCAGCATTCTTAGCCAAACTACAACTCAAAAGCATCAACTCTTCTTAGGTCTTCCTTATTCATTGTCCAGCTCTCACATGCATATGAGGCAACTGAAAATACCATGGCTTGGGTTAGGTGCATCTTACTCTTCAAGGATATATCTTTGCTCTTCAGCACTTGGAAGAGGTCTTTTGCAACAGATATGCCCAGTGCAATATGTCTTTTGATGTCTTGACTGCTGCTTTCATTGGTGTTAATTGTAGAACCAAGTAATATGAAGTTTTTGACAAATTCAATCTTTTCTCCATCTATCATGATGCTATTTACTGGTCCAGTTGTGAGGATTTTTGCTTTCTTTGCATTGAAGTGTAATCCATATTGAATACTGCAGTCTTTAATTTTCATCAGTAAGTGCTCCAAGTCATCCTCACTTTCAGCAAGCAAAGTTATGTCAAAGTTGGGCAAGGAGGAAGTGAAAATACTGAGGACATGTACTGGGACTGATCATTGAGATTATTTCTAGTTTAGATTTTATGATTCCAACCAATAGTTTCAGATACTTTTAAAATATTGATTTGTGAGAAACTTTATGTATTAAGGATGTTGATATTAGATAATTGCAATATTGTTTTACTTTTTTTGTTATAAGTATGTAGATATAATGGGAAAAATTTGCCATTTCAACTGTTTTTATATGTATAATTCAGTAACATTAATTACCATCACTACTATTTCCAAGTTTCTCCATTACTCTTAGTCTACTATTAGTTTATTAATTTTGTTATATTTACAATTTAATATTTCATGTAATCAAATTTCATATTTCTTGATAATCATTTCCATTATTTTTATGTATAGTAAATCTTTCCTTTAGAATAGCACTGTAGCTTTCTTTTCTGTAGTCAATGTGCCATTATTCTATGACTTCCTAACTTATGATCTGCTTGTCTATTAAGGAGCTTTGGTGGCATAGTGGATAAGGTTCTTGACTGCTAATTGGTAAGTCAGCAGTCCAAACCCACCAGCTGCTCTGCAGAAGGAAGCCGGGCTATCTACTTCCATAAAGATTTACAGCCTTGGAAACCCAATGGAGGTTTCTATGAGTCAGAAACAACTCAATGACAGTGAGTTTGGTTTTTTTAGTTTTGTCTATTATTATGCTCATCATGGTCCTAATCCTCTTCTACGCCTACACCTGAGTGTTGACCAGCTGATACTTGTACAACACTGGGTTATACTCTTGAAAGATATGGAAAAAGTCAGAACCATACCTCAAATCCATAATCAAGTACTTTATGCTCTGCATTTTTCCTGAAATTGAATACTCAGCTTTCTCTCATGGATCTTTCAATTTTTCAGCTAAGAATCAAATAAATTAAGAGTTGGAAAATAAATAAATAAAAATAAGGCAGTAAGTGGAAAGAAGATACATTGGGTGAATTGGTGGAGATTCATCTGTTTGCTCCATCAAAACAGACTCTCAGATGCCAGGAGCAGAGAGAAAAGCTCTCAAAGAAGCTTAGGCGTCATGAGGAACACTCTCTTTTATGGATCCAGTGGAAGCTCCAAGGCCAAGAAGGGCATTTTACTCTCAATATTTTGGAGGCTTTCCCCTAGGGATTTTCCTGAGGTTCAAGTAGACTCTAGAGGTGTCCTTTGTCACTCTTTGCTTCATCTAACTGGGCTCTGTCACTCCCAGCTTGGGGAGAGTGAGTCTGCCCTTGGGGTGAATATAAACTTGGAGCCAAGGAAGAATGTAGAAATGAGGAAATATGAAGCATGCTACCTAGACATGTGCATTCCTACGGGTTGGGGAGAATCAGGTTAATTCCTCCCTTTCCTTTTGGAATTCATAAAACAAAAATTATTGAGCACCTACTCTGTACCAGGCATTGTTTTAGAAATGGGAAATCTTACTCATGTAACTGAGTTTACCTGAATTAAACATAGTTCTTTTCAAAGAAAAACTAACTGCTCTGTAATTTGTAGACTGTAGAGTCTACAATTTATGTTATTCATCACTTTATTCACCTTATTGGATATACTGAGACTTAACATTTTATAATTATATTTATCCAGTGCCCAACTATTTGTCTATTCATATTTTTAGCAGTCATGTTATTATTGTTATTGTTGGCTCCTGAATTCACAGAATGCTATAGAGACCATTAGCAACAATTTTCCCTCTAGAACACCGCCAGGATGTTTCTATTTCTTTGTGTCTCTCTTTGCTTTACTTTCTCTCCCATTTTCTTTCTCCTCTCTTCTCTCTCTCTCTTTAACACACACTCACAGAACACACACGTGGCTTTCAAGCATTGAGGTGCTCTTTACCACTAGATAAAGTTCACAACTCTTGCCCTTTCTTTTTGCAGATTTAGCTGCTATTGAGTGTTCGTGGTCTACTGCCACATACAATTTTATTTCTTTTGTGGAGTACTTGAAATGGAGCCATGACTCAATCCTTACTGAAACACCACATTGTGAGGCTGACAGATTTAGAAAACACGGGAACTCCTACCCTACTCAAAGCTGTCTTTCTGGTCTCCTGTTCTATTATCCTTCCCATCAATTGCTGTCCATGCTTAGAGACTTTTCTCTACTTAATTTTGCTGCATGACTAGACGTAATGAGGTGTCCCAGTGATTTCCAGATTGGGTATTAAAAAATAGAACTCTATGTCTGGAGGAAATTAGTTTTGAAGTAAGGAAATTCTTAAATTGGAAACCCTGTTCAAGGATGATTGGGGGAAAAAAGTCAGAGTTCAAGGCAATAAAATGACTTTTTGACTCCCTGGATTATAATTGATCATGTAGTGCATATAATGATACATATTCAGTGGCTCTAATTAGGTACAAACCTAGTTAGGAATGTCACACATGCTTATTTCTCCTTGATTAATTCCCACTGCTTGTAGGAGCTTTATCATTTTCTCAGACCTCCAATCCATTGCCCTTTTTTTAAAAAAAATTTATTTAGAGTTTCTTTTTTTTTTAATTGTGATTTGGGTGAAGATTTACAGAGCAAATTCAATTTTCCATACAGCAGTTCACATATACTTTGTCTCATGATATTGACCACAGTTTACCACAATGCAAAAGCTCCCCTCCCACTACCTCCCCATAGTTACTTCTTCCCAGTGTCCATCCCTCCATGCATTCCTGCCCCCTTTGCTGTCTCCCTGTGCGTAAGCAACCCTTCTTTCTCCCATGATTGTTCTCTCCAAGGAGTGTATCTACCTGAGGTAAATGTTCAACTCATATGCCTATTTTTTGTTTGGCTGGAAACCATGGATGTGGGTTCAATTCCAGACCTGAAGGGCAGCTAGGAGGCATAATCTCAGTGGTTTCACCAGGATCTATCGGACCAGCAAACGTGGTCCCCACCTTTTTTTGTTTTTCTCCAAATGATTTTGAGTTTTGTTCCACATTGTTCTCCCTCTCTATCAAGGATCTC
>NW_006921599.1:5979423-5986340 GCF_000298275.1 Orycteropus afer afer
CTGTCTCCTTTTTTGGTATTTTCACGCAAATTCTTCTGCTAGTTGGGGTTTAGTCCACTTCTATATCCTTCCCTTCAAGGCTCAGGAGTCCAGGATTATCTTCTGTGTCTGTGTTAATTGGTTTCCATTTTGTTTGTTGAAGAGGGTCTGTGCAGTCTTCCTGCCTAGTCCGCCATCTTACCAGAACTCTGCCCATTTTTTTTAAATAGGGAAGAAATTGATATCTTGAGAGGTTAAGTATTTAATGCAATTTTTTGACTCTAGGATAAGATTTAGAGTTTCTTGTCTGCATAACTGAAAATTCTATGTCAATCATAGAGTACCAGTACAGGCTCCATTTATGCCATCATCCTAGCTAGGGGCCATGTCTATGGTGATCCCCCCACAAACATCACACACTGGGTGGTTGGTTGCTAATGGGGTCCTCAACTCAGGTGTTTTTCTTATAATATAGGATTTATGTTTGTTTATTTTGAGAGATAAAACCAAAATCAAACTATGGCAACCCTGTGTGTGCAGAGTAGAACTGCTCCACGGAATTTTCAAGGCTGTGACCTTTCAGAAGGAGCTCTGGTGATGTAATGATTAAGGCATTTGACTGCTAACCAGAAGGTTGGTGATCCAAACCCACCAGCCACTCCAAGGAAGGAAAATTGGGCAATCCACTTCCTTAAAAATTATTGCCTCAGAAACCCAATAGGAGCCACTATGAGTCAGAATCTACTCAATGGCAGTGAGTTTGGTTTGGAGTATTTGGTGATCTTTCAAGGAGACTACCAGGCTTTTTTTCTGAAGTGTCTCTGGGTGTGTTTGAACTCCCAGCTTTTTGGATAGTAGTTGAATGCTTAACTATTTGCACCACCCAAAAACTCTCTGTATGGAGATAATAACTAATTACCTATGACTTATATCCTTGTGTTTTTCCCTCTCTCTTTCTCTTTTTCCTCAATCCTTTCTTTCTTTTCTGTTACCTTTCCCTTCTTTTTTCCAAGCCCATATCTCCTCGTTAATAAATGGTGTCTTTTTAGCCATAAGCAGTTGCTGTGAATTGATTCTGACTTATGGCAAGTAAGTCCATGTGTGTCAGAGTAAAACTGTGCTCCATAGGATTTTCAGTGTCTGATTTATTTGAAGTCAATAGCCAAGTCTTTCTTCCAAGATGCCTCTGAGTGGACTCAAACTGCCAATCTTTCCATTAGTAGCCAAGCACATTAATCATTTGCTCCAACCAGGGACCACATAAGCCCTAGATATTGTGTCTCTGGGCTGCTTTTTTGATGACATTGGCTTTACATTGTCTTGTTCTTCTTGGGTACTTCTCTAGTTCTGACCGCTTTGGTGTCAGAACTCTCTGAACTTTTTGAATTTGCTTGAAATCTGATATTTTTAATATAACCATGTGCTCTCCTCTTCATGAAAAGCAGAACACTATTGCTAGGGTGGAGTTGTGATGTTGCACAGGCTTTGTGTTGTTCTGTGTAAGCCCTAATTCTGTCCATGCCTCATCCGTCTCTGCACTGGGGGCTCAAAACTGTCAAGGAAGGTCTCCAAATTTACAGCCCTGAGGCCCCAGGGCTGGTGACTTAGCTCATCACATTCCTGTTTTTGAGTCCATTCTGATTGATTTTGTTTCCCTGGCCACTAGTCTTGCTGAACAAACATGGCTACCCAGCTTGCCAGGCAAGAGTCCATACTGAGCAGCTTGGCTTCAGGTCCATGGTAGCCACCTATGAGCTCTTAGATCTCTGTGGTCTTTCTATGGCTCCACTGACTCAGCAGGCCAGAGGGGCCATTTATCTTGTCTTATAGTTTTGAGAAGCAAGAAGTAGCTTCTTGACAGTCAGGCAAAGTGAAGACCAACAAGCCCTTTGGTAAAGAATAACTTCTTACTCCATAGTCTTGTCTTGCTCCCCATTTCAAACTCACCTCCAATAACAGAAGGGAAGTCTTCTTTAAAGAGCCTGGTCTCTTCATTGAGTGTGGAACAGAAAGTTTTACCTCCTTCTCGCCTACTGTGTGAACAAAACATAAACACTAATCTTTATTTTGATAAATTTTAATCCAGCTTCATTTGGAAAGGCATTATGATAGAAACAAATAACATTCTTTCATAGGGTAAAACATTGTCCCTGTTCTTAAGGACAAGAGAGTGTGACTCTAACTCATAAGCATGTATATGCATATATGTTCTTAATGGGCACTTACGCTACGGGGCAGTTCTAATCTGTCCTATAAGGTTGCCATGAGTCAGAATCCACTTACTGGCTGTGGATTTGGTTTTTTCTTTTTTCATCTTTACAAGACCAGATCTCCATGTCTTTTCTTCTATGAAGCCACTGATGGGTTTGAACCACCAATGTTTCAGTTAGCAGCTGAGCATTTTGTATTCAATCATGTTTCCTTTTCTAAATCTGAACTTGAAGTTTTAAATCTCACCTGGTCGTGATTTTCCAAAATTCCCTAATGATACAGATTTGTTCCCAGCCTTTCTAAACAAGGTATATGTGATCCCTAACTACTTCCTCTAGCAGTACCTTGACTCCTTTCACTTCTTATGCTATTTCAGTCCACACTTGTTCACTGAGAAATGCAATTACAGCTGCAGACCTTCTGAGCTCCACTAAGATGATTAACATTAGATTCTCACTCCAAACAATTGCTGTCACTGCTTTTGAACCATTATCTTGTAGCACTCTGTATATTACTTTTCTGTACCTCACTTCTTCAAAGCAAGGATGGCAAGATTTGGTCTCATGTACTTTGAACATGTTACCAGGAGAAACTAGTCCCTGGAGAAAGGCACCATGCTTGGTAAAGCAGTGGGTCAGTGAAAAAGAGAAAGCCCCTCAATGAGCTGGATTGACACAGTGACTGCAACAATGAGGTCAAACACAGCAACAATTGTGAGGATGGTGCAGGACTGGGCAGTGTTTCATTCCTTTGTACTAGGGTTGCTATGAGTCGGAATCTACTTTGGCACCTAACAACAATACCTTGTGTCTTAATTATCTAGTGTTGCTGTTACAGGAATACTACAAATGGATGGTTATAAAGAACAGAAAATTATTCTCTCACAGTTTGTTGTTATTGTTAGGTGCCCTCAAGTCGTTTCTGACTCATAGCGATCCTATGCACAGCAGAACGAAAGTTCTCACAGTTTAGGAGGCTAGAAGTCTGAGATCAGAGCACCAGTACCAGGGCAAGTCTTTCTCTTTCTGTGTCTCTTGGTCCTAGGAGGATCCTAGTGCAGGAACACTGGGTCCAAAAGACACACTCCACTCCTGGTTCTCATTTCTTATGGTAGTAGATCTATCTCTTTCTGCTGGCTTCTCTCTCCTTTTATCTCTTTTAAGATAAAAGGTGTTATAGGCCACACCCCAGGGAAACTCCCCTCAAATTGGATCAGGGCTGAGACTTTATTAAGGGTATTGCATTCCCCTAATCTTCTTAAGGGAGCTCTGGTAGTATAGTGTCTAAGGCATTTGACTGCTAACCAGAAGGCTGGCGGTTCAAACCCACCAACCACTCCTCAGAAGGGGCAATCTACTTCTGTAGTGATACTGCCTCGGAAACCCAAAGAGGGGTCGCTATGAGTCGGTCCAACTCGATGGCACGTAACAACAACAACAATCTTCTTACATATGATTGGCTTATCACATCAGATTATATCATGGGGGATCATTACATAATTACCATATTACATCATCATATAACTGCCATATCACTGAGAATCATGGCCCAGCCAAGTTGACACATGTTTTGGGAGGACACAATTCAATCCATGAAACTTTGATATAGGATTGTTGCTAATTATATAAACAACTGTCCCCATATTATAATGAGAGCTCTGTTAAAGAAGACTGCTCTCAGTCACTTCAGTGGTCACAGAACCTAGCATAATACCTGAAGCATGGTAAAACTAAAACCAAACCAATTGCCATTGAGTCAATTCCAACTCATGGAGATCCCATGTGGACAGAGTAGAACTGTGTTCCATAGAGATTTCAAAAACTGTGACTTTGATGAAGTAGATAGCCAGGACTTACTTCAGAAACATGTCTGGGTGGAGTCTAACCACCACCCTTTTTGTTAGTAGTCAAATGCTTAATCATTTATATCACATAGGGACTCTGGAACATGGTAGGAATAAATTTCCGCTGGATGACTGATTGATGAATGATTGATTTCCAGTTGATTTGCCACATGGGTCACGCATAAATTGAGCAACATTGTGGGTCAAAACTCAAATATGGTGTAATATAGACCCCCATCTAAGGGTCTCTGGGATAAAATTTCATCAGGAGGGTCAATTGCATTTCCAAATATATAATTTTGGGTTTTCCCAATACTGTTGCTTGACCAAGCTTACTTTTTTCATGATAGTTTTAGATTTGATGGGAGCTCTGGAAGCTTAGTGCCTAAGGCATTTGAATGCTAACCAGAAGGCTGATGGTTCAAACTCACAAACCACTCCTCAGAAGGAAGGTTGGGCAATCTACTTCCATAGTGGTACCACCATGGAAACCCAAGGAGGGGTCACTATGAGTCAACTCCAACTCAATGGCAGTAAGTTTGTTGTTTTTGTTTTAGATTTGATTAATTAATTGATCTCCATTCTCTTATAAATGTTCCAAAAAGATTTCTATAAGTTCCTAGTGGCCCAATATCTATAACTTTCTCTCCTTTAGCAGTTTGTGGGGAAAATTTTATTTTAATAGGAAAACATAAGAACTTCTCTGCCAATGTTGCAGTTTTGTTGAGGTGACTGTTTTGCAAGGTGAGTCTTAAGAATGTTTAGTTATTTGCAAATCAGTAATGTTCTCTACTGTCATTTTAGTGTAGGAGTCAATGAAGCCATCTTAGCCTTCTTAATAGGTTACAGATAATCTCTCTGGGTGCATGTTTTTCTACCTCTAGCTCGGAGCCAAATATTGCTCACACTAAAAAGAATGATGTCTTCTTGTTTGCTTTGCTATTAACTCTATTTTGATATATATCAAAATTTTGTAATTTAGATTGTCACCCCTAGCACTTTGTACTGCATGTGCATTTTCTTTCTTTGTAGTCATAATGGTGATTATCTTGTCTGTTCCTTTGTGTCATATATTCCATGTGGGTCTCTGCATTGAATTCCATTTATTTGGGATTTACAAAACATCAGGTTTGGCTGCAGATGAATTTTGCATTATCTATGAATATGAGGTATCCAAAATAAACAGTGAGTAAAATATTTTAAAGACATAGTGATTCTACTTTAAAGACCTAATCAGTGTTGACCGCAAATGAATCCCACTAACCAGGTGGTATTTTGTTTTATCACGATGTCAAACCACAAAACCTCTATCTGGAAACATTCTGCTGAGGTCTGTACATTACTTTCTGTATGTGAAAATGATTTAAAAGAATTTTACAAAATTTTTTATAATTCATATTTGAATTTATGTTGTTTTTTCCTCTCCTGTTAGTCCAAATGTGGGTTTTCACAGTCCTCAGAATTCAACAGGAAGGTCAGGATACAGAGGCAACACAGTTCTCTTTCAGTACACCAATGACTTTTCTTTAGACAGAGCCTACGACAAAGGACTTGTCCAGGATTTGCAAATGTGGCTCAGGAAATAGCCTGGGAGATAGGGCAGGAGTTGACAAATTTTTCTACAAAAGGCCATATAGTAAATACTTCAGACTTTTTAGGATACACACATTCTCTCTTGCATATTCTTCTTTCATTCATTCATTCTTCCTTTTTTTACTTGCCACAACCTTTTAAAAATGTAAAATCTAATCTTAGCTCACGAGGGCACACAAATACAGGCACTGGCCTGGATTGGGTCTACAGGCTGTAGTCTACCCTTGGATTGCTTGTTCCTTGTGAGTACATGTTACTGTGTATATTGTGAGCCAGGAGTCTTGGTGGTGTAGTGGTTAAGTGCTTGGCTGCTAACTGGAAGATCAGCTGTTTGAACCCACCAGCTGCTTTCGGGGGGAAAAAAGACCTGACAATCTGCTCCTGTAAAGATTTACTGCCTGGGAAACCCTGTGAAGCAGTTCTACTCTGTCATATAAAGTTGCTATGAGTGGGAATTGGCTTGATGGCATACAACAACATAATGCAAGTGTGCGTGTGAGTGTACTTGTGTTTTTGTTTGTATGTATGTTCATGGGAATTAAAACAGAAGACATTTTTATCTTTTTTAAGCTTGTGCAACATCTCAGTTTCTGGTGCTGAATTTATATTTTAAATTCTATGGTAGCTTTTTTTTTTTTTTTTAATGTCCTAAAACTAGTGATTTAAAATCCTTTTCACAATAAGGCAGGGTGCAAATTCATACATGTACATAAAAGAATTGAAATAATACGTTAATAACCTCTACAATAGACTTAAATATCCAGCAATGGATCTAATTGAACTCACAACTCTATAATACTACAACCAAGCAAAAGGAATCATAAATTTGTGTAGCTAATATACATATATATCTATACTCATATTCACATTATATGTATATTATTATGTATATACAAAGCTCTCACTCATTCTCTAATTATAAATATATATACACTCATATACACATGTATATATATACATACATATATTGTTGTTGTTATGTGCCATCCAGTCGGACCTGACTCATAATGACCCCTCCTTGAGTTTCCAAGGTGGTATCACTACTGAAGTAGATTGCCTAACCTTCCTTCCAAGAAGTGGCTTTCTGTCTATCTATCTATCTATCTATCTATCTATCTATCTATCTATATGTCAGCAGTTCAAACTCACCAGCCACTCCATGGAAGGAAGATGGGGCAATCTACTTCCGTAAAGATTTACAGCCTTGGAGACCCACTGGGGGTCACTTTGAGTTTGAATTGATTTGATGGCAATGAGTTTGATTTTCTGTTTTGTTTTGTTTTGGGTATAT
>NW_006921599.1:5986440-6006487 GCF_000298275.1 Orycteropus afer afer
ATATATGTGTATATATATATATATATATATATATATGTATATATGTATATATATATGTATACATACACATAAATATGTATATACATACACGCATACTTAAAAAATTCACATAGTTCCATATTAATAATTTTCTGATGTAATCACAAGATCTTTGAAAATGTAATTTTAACCTAGTAAGCAACATTCTAAAGAGCCCTAGTGGCACAATGATAAGCTCTGTACTGTAACTAAAAGATTGGAGCTTCAAACCCACGTAGCAGCTCAAGGAGAAAGACCTAGCAATCTGCTCCTATAAAGATTACAGCCTAGAAAACTGTATGGAGCAGTTCTACTCTGTTATATGGGTCATTATGAATCAAAACTTACTCATTAGCCCCCAACAACAACAGATAACATTCTATCTTACCAAAATACCATCACATATTAAATTATACTCTCTTAGATTGATTTTAACTTTTTTTCAGTACAATATATAACGCTACAAGGGACACCTTATTGCAGTATTTCTGAGTGCTTTTTTAAAACTAATGGTTTTGGTCTCTGTAGTAAGGGCCAGAGATGTCACAAACATAACTAGAGAAAAGCACAAAACAACTCCATTAGAGTTTCTTGGAAGATTATGTAGAGAAGGAAAGGGAGTAAAAGACTTTGGCTGCTTCTTACAGGGAAATAAACAACCTTTGAGAATTTACCATTTTTGTTTGACTCCACAAGTTATGCCAAGCTTTTCATGGTACTTTTTCCCGTAGTTTATCTCCTCCATCTCCAAATTCTTTTTCCACTTGACTTAACCTCCCATTTCTCCATGAGTCCCTTAGGCCTATACTATGCACACAGTGTACTAAGAAACCAGAATTTGAACACTAAGTGCCGCTTTTCAAAAACTGCTTTAAAGGAACATTTTCTGATAGCAATTCTACCTAGAAAGGCCACAAATCTCAGGTTACACTGAAACAAAGATGAATTGAAATACAAAATTTCAACTCCATGGAGAAGGTGATGTTTGCTTTTATATCGTCCATGCCAGCTGAGTTAGTTCAGAGTTTTACAGAAACTTCTAGTAGCAATGGTCTAGTATTAAAAGTTGTTTGAAAGCAAATGAATCCTGTTAACTAAGTATTGTTTTCTTTAACCATGATATAAACAACAAAACATCTGTTGAGAAACATTCTGTTAAAGTTGTGACACTCTAAAGGTTTAGGAGAAAAATGCAAAATTTCAACCAATACCTAGTAGTTAACACCAAACCAAAAAAAACCAAACTTACTGCCATTGAGTCAGTTCTGACTCATAGTGACCCCCATTGGGTTTCCAAGGCAGTAAATCTTTATAGAAGTAGATTATCCAGTCTTCCTTCTGCAGAGTGGCTGGTGGGTTTGAACCACCAACATTCTGGCTAGCAGTCAGATGCCTTAGGCACTGTGCTACCAGAGCTCCTTGTGTTTAACACAGAAGCTCAAAAGATAAAAGAAAGTCAAGTAGCTTATATGTTATTACAAGCGTTATGAAATGTTAACTTAATGCCTGACAGCCAAGACAGTGAGGGTATCTGAATTTGAAATGTGTATAGTATTTTCTTTATCTGACAAAGTTATGCACTGTCAGCAAAAAGAATAAAAGATAGCATTGCCTTTTCTCTGCCTGATAATATTCAGGGGTCTGAAAACATGGAGTCTACCCAGAACAATCAGATAGGTTCATTTAAAGGGCATCCTCAGTTAATTCCATTTCCTGTCAGCAAAATGACTTTGAGGAAAGGCAATTGTTAGATCCTTTGGGGATGTGGAGGGTATGGAGGTGATCCCTGAAACCTATTGTAATCTTCCATCCTTTGTCTTCACTCTATTTTATGCTTTATGAAGCACTTATATAACATGATTTTCTATTACTGTAGATGAGGAAATTGAGGCTCAAAGATAATACATGACTTACTTAGGGTCTGAAACCTGAACCCACCACCCATCTGTCAGTTTATGGCACTATGGTAACTTGCATGTTGCTATGATGCTAGAAGCTATACCACAATATTCAAATACTAGCAGGTCACCATTGTGGAAATGTTTCAGCAGAGTTTTCAGACTAAGACAGACTAGGAAGTAAGGCCTGGCAATCTACTTACAAATATAGTCAATGAAAATTGGATGGATCACAATAGAACATTGTCTGACTCAAGTATTTTGACCATGTCATCAGGAAAGATCAATTGCTAGTGGAGATATCATGTTTGGTAAAGAGAGAGTCAATGAGGATATAGGAGACTCTTAGTGAGATGGACTGGCACAATAGCTGCAACAATGGACTTGAATCATGCTGAGAATTATGAAGATGACCTGGCAACATATTGTTCTGTTGTACATAATGTCACTATGAGTCAACTTGAAGGCAACTGTCTATCTATTTAAACCTAAAAAATGAGAGAATTGGACTCTAGAACTCAGATTTCTCTCAATAAATCCCATTGTGTGGCAGAATTTAAAGAAACTGGAATGTTCCTTGTCCAATCTTCTTTGTGGCTGTGGCACAATATTGTGCCATTCTACCATAAGAGATATTATTTTGGTTTCATCACTTTTTCTGATAAGCAAAACATCAAGAATTTGTGGAATGCCCACAATGGTACTTTGTGCATGCTATCTCAGACCTTTATAAAAACTCTGCAAAGTAGAAGTCATTTTGATTTCTTTACAGTTGAAAACTTGATTCAGAGCTTTTAATGATTAGAAATGGTACCTCTGGTCCTTAAACCCAGGGCTCTGTCAGTAACATTCTTTCTTTCTTTTTTAAATCTGTAGTAATAACTGTTCAAAATTTAAATTCCTCTAGAGAAGCAGCACATCAACACTTTCTGCAGAAACTGTTTAGCTGTCTGAAAATGCAAGGACCATTAGCCATGAAAGTTTGATGTAGAGGGAAAGAGAAATCCAGAAGTAGGGGCCACAGATGTAGATCAACTGTCAAAATCATATGGCTTGAGGGAGGGTGTATATGTTTGAGCGAAGGAGTTTGTGGCATTGGTGATGGACATAGGATAATGTATGCTCTAGGCAAGTTATGTAACCTCTTCCTACATCATATTTTCCCCATTTATAGAAATAATAACTCATACCTTCCAGGGTGGTTGTGAAGAAGGGCACTGTAAAGAAAGTTGTAGGGTTACTAAATATAAACTGCAGCTACATCAAAATTTTGCCCACAGCTAGCTCTCTAGCTGAACAGAGTCTACATCCCCGAGAAGGGCTGGTGGAACAAACAGGAGCTCAACTACTAAATAAAAGTTGGCTGTCAAACCTACCCAGCAGCTCTGTGGGAGAAAGATCTGGTGATCTGCTTCCATAAAGATTGTTGTTGTTGTTAGGTGCCATCGAGTTGGTTCTGATTCATAGTGACCCTATGTATAGCTGAACGAAACACTACGCAGTCCTACATCAGCCTCACAATCCCTGCTATACCTGAGCCCATTGTTGCAGCTGCTGTGTCAATCCATAATATTGAGGGTCATCCTCTTTTTTGCTGACCCTCCATTTTACCAACCATGATATCCTTCTCCAGAGAATGGCCCCTTCTGATAACATAACCAAAGTAGGTGAGATGGAATCTGGCCATTCTCACTTCCAAAGAGCATTCGGCTGCACTTCTTCCAAGACACATTTGATAGTTCTTCTGGCAGTCCATAGAACTTTCAGTATTCTTTGCAACACTACAACTCAAAAGCATCAACTCTTCTGCAGTCTTCCTTATTCATTGTCCAGCTTTCATATGCATATGATGCAATTGGAACTACTATAGCTTGAGTTGGTTGAAGAATACAGTCTGCAGTATGGATTACATCTCAATATAAAGAAAACAAAAATCCTCACAACTAGACCAATGAGCAGCATCACAATAAATGGAGAGAAGATTGAGGTTGTCAAAGAATTCACGTTGCTTGGTTCTACAATCGATGCCAACGGAAGCAGCAGTCAGGACATTAGACAACGTGTAGCATTGGGAAAGTCAACCGCAAAGGAACTGTTTCAAGTGCTGAGGAGCAAGGATATCTCCTTGAGGACTAAGGTGCGCCTGACACAAGCCATGATATTTCCAATCGCCTGGTATGCATGTGAGAGCTGGACAATGAATAAGGAAGACCGAAGAAGAGTTGATGCTTTTGAGTTGTGGTGCTGGCGGAGAATGCTGAAAGTACCATGGACTGCTAAAAGAACTAACAGATCTGTCCTGGAGGAAGTGCAGCCAGAATGCTCCTTGGAAGCAAGAATGGCCAGACTTCGTCTCACCTATTTTGGTCATGTTGTAAGAAGGGACCATTCCCTGGAGAAGGATGTCATGCTTGGTAGGGTGGAGGGTCGACGAAAGAGGGGGAGGCCTTCAACGAGATGGATTGATACGGTGGCTGCGATGATGAGATCAAGTATAGCAGGGATTGTGGGGCTGGTGCGGGATCGGGCAGTGTTTCGTTCTGCTGTGCATGGGGTCGCTATGAGTCGGAAATGACTCGACGGCACTTAACAACAACAACAACAACATAGCTTGGGTTAGGCTCACCTTAGTCTTTCCATAAAGATTACAGCCAAGAAACCCTATAGAGCCATTCTACTCTGTCACATGGAGTTACCAAGAATTGGAATCTACTTGATGGCACTGACCAGCAATAACAACTGAATCTTTGCTGTGAAAACAAAGCAAAACAAAATTAAAAACCTATTCTTCACCTTATTTCCCCACAACTACTGGACCTTTTCTTTGCTCCCCTGAGCAAGAAGACTCATCCAAGTTTTCTGTTCTCACTGCCTCTAGTTTCTCTTTGTCCATTCTTCTTTAAACCAACTTCAACCAGACTTTTACCACATCACTTTGCTGAAACTGCAAGCTGACTTTCAAGTGGCTAAATCTAATAGTCAATTCTCCATCATCTTATTTGACTTATCAGTGACACTGTTGGTCTCTCCATTCTTCTTGATTCATTTTCTTCCATTGTTTACAAGATGCCCTACATTCTTGATTTCCCACTTACCTGACTGGTCCCTCCTTCTCCATCTCTTTTGCTGGTCTTCATTCTTTTTCCCAGATGTCAAATGTTGGAGTATCTAGGGCTTCAGTCATCTTTTATTTCCTCTATTTACTCAATCTCATGGTGATAGGAATGAAAGCCATGGATTTAAATGCCCTCTATATGCTAATAAATTCAAATATGCAGGTCCAGACCAGATCATCTCTGAAGCTCCAGCCTCAGAGAGTCAATTCACAACTAAATATCTTTCCTTGGTTGTCTAATTGACATTTCACATTCAACATGTCTAAAATCAAAATTCTAATGCTCTCCCCTTCCCTCTAAATCTGCTTTTCTTACAGCTTTCCTCAACTTAGTGGATGGCAATGTACTCTTCAGTTACTCAGGGTCAAAATCTCCAAAACCAAGAAACAAAGCCCACTGACATAAAATTGGTTCCAACTCATAGCAATCCCCACCAGGTTTCCAAGGTTTGGGAATCTTTACAGAAGTGGATTGCCTCATCTTCCACCCGTGGAGCAGCTGGTGGGTTTGAATGAGGCACTTTTATTCTCTCACATCTCATAGTGGAACCCTCATAAAATCCTACCTTCAAAATATATCTGGAATCTACATATACATACATATATCTATATATGTATGTATATGTAGATTCCAGATATATTTTGAAGATAGGATTTATATATATCTGGAATCTAGCAACTTTTCACCACCTCCACTGTTACCATTCTGGTTTGAACTCCATAATCTCACCTAGATTATTTCATTATCTCTCACAATTCCACCCTTGATCCCATCATAGAAGTCAGAGTGATCTGTTCAAATGTGAGATAATCATGACACACCTGTTCTCAATCACATGCAATGTTTCTTTATTGCACAAAGGAAAAAGCCAAAGTCTATATAATGGCCTACTAAGTGTTGTGTAGGACATAATACAGACTTTGGCCTTTTTTCCTAAAGCCAAATACAAGGATATTGAAGATTTTTACCAACTTCTGCTGTCTGAAATTGACCAAACATGCAATCAAGATGTACTGTTTATTACCAGTGATTGGAATGCAAAAGTTGGAAACAAAGAAGAAACACCAGTAATTGGAAAACATGGACTTGGTGATAGGAATGACACCAGAGATTGCATGATAGAATTTTGCAAGACCTATAATTTATTCATTGTAAATACCTTTTACAACAACATAAATGGCAGCTATATATGTGGACCTTACCACATGAAATGTTTAGGAATTAAATCAACCACATCTGTGCAAAGAGGTGATGGAGAACCTCAATATCTTCAACTAAAACAAGGCCAGGAGCTGACTGTGGAACAGACCATCAACTATTCTCATATGCAATTCAACTTAAAGCTGAAGACAATTAAAACAAGTCCACAAGAGCCAGAATATGACCTTGATTATATCCTACCTGAATTTAGAGACCATCTGAATAATAGACTTGATGCGTTGAACACCAATGACCGAAACCAGATGATTTGTAGGAAGACACCAAGAACATCACACATGAAGAAAAAAAAAGGTCATCAGAAAGACAGGAAAGGAAGAAAAGACCAAAATGGATGTAAAAAGAAACTCTGAAACTTGCTCTTGAATAGACAATACCTAAAGCAAATGGAAAAAATGACAAGGTTAAAAAGCTGAATAGAGATTCAAGCAGCAGCTTGAGAAGACAAAGTCAGTTATTATAATGAAATGTGCAAAGACCTAAAATTAGAAAATCAGAAGGGAAGAACATGCTCAGCATTTCTCAAGTGGAGAGAACTGAAGGAAAAATTTAAGCCTCAAGTTGCAATATTGAAAGATTCTATGTACAAAATATTGAATGATGCAGGAGGCATCAAAAGAAGATAGAAGCAATATACAGAGTCACTGTATCGAAAAGAATTGGTCGATGTTCACCTATTTCAGGAGGTGGCATATGATCAAGAACCAATGGCAATGAAGTAAGACGTTGAAGCTGTATTAAAGAAATTGGCAAAAAACAAGGCTCCAGGAATTGATAGAATACCCACTGAGATGTTTCAACAAACAGATACTGTACTGGAGGCATTTACTCTTTTATGCCAAGAAATTTGGAAGGCAGCTACCTGGCCAACTGACTGGAAGAGATTCATATTTGTACCCATTCCAAAGAAAAGTTATCCCACAGAATGTGGAAATTACTGAATGATATCATTAATATCACACACAAGCAAAATTTTGCTGAAGATAATTCAAAAATAATTGCAGCAGTATATTGACAGGGAACTACCAGAAATGTAAGCTGGATTCAGAAGAGGACATGGAATGAGGGATGTCACTGTTGATGTCAGATGGATTGTGCCTGAAAGTGAAGAATACCATAAAGATGTTTACTTGTGTTTTATTGACTATGCAAAATATTCGACTGTAGATCATAACAAATTACAGATAATATTGAGAAGAATAGGAATTCCAGAACACTTAATTGTGCTCATAAGCAACCTGTACATAGACTAGGAAGCTGTTGTTTGAACAGAACAAGGGAATGCTGCATGGTTTAAAATCAGGAAGGGCCTGTGTCAGGATTGTATCCATTCACCACACTTACTCAATCTATATACTGAGCAAATAATCTGAGAAGCTGGACTATAGGAAGAACACATCAGGACTGGAGGAAGACTCATTAACAATCTGCAATATGCAAATAATACAACCTTGCTTGGTGAAAGTGAAGATGATGTGAAGCACTTATTGATGAAGATTAAAGACTACAGTCTGTAGTATGGATTACAGCTCAACATAAAGAAAGTGAAAATCCTCACGACTGGGGCAATAAGCAGCATCACAGTAAAAGGAGAAAAGATTGAAGTTGTCAAAGGTTTCATATTACTTGATCCAAAATCAACACCCATGGAAACAGCAGTGAAGAAATCAGACTGGGCAAATCTGCTGCAAAAGACTTCTTTAAAGTGCTCAAGAGCAAAGATGTCTGCTGAAGGCTAAGGTGCACTTAACCCAAGCCATGGTATTTTCAGTAGCCTCATATGCATGTGAAAGCTGGACAATGAATAAGGAAGACTGCAGAAGAGTTGATGCTTTTGAGTTGTAGTGTTGGCAAAGAATAACGAAAGTACCATGGACTGCCAGAAGAAGCAACAAATCTGTCCTGGAAAAAGTGCAACCAGAATGCTCCTTGGAAGTGAGAATGGCCATGACCTACTTTGGGCATGTTATCAGAAGGAAACATTTCCTGGAGAAGGATACCATGTTTGGTAAAGTAGAGGGTCAGCAAAAAACAGGAAGACACTTACCATTTTGGATTGACACAGTGGCTGCAACAATGAGATCAGACATAGCAGGGATTGTGAGGATGGTGCACGATTGGGCAGTGCTTCGTTCTGCTGTACATAGGGTCGCTATGAATTGAACGTGACTCAACAGCACCTAACAACAACCACACTGTAATGAAATGTATGTCAGTCACCTGGGAACAGGAATCAAAAGAAGTCAATTCATGCAATTGACCTCATCCTTAGAAATGTAATTTAAATTAAAAAAAAAAAAAAACTTTGTAAGCATAGACAATATTTACACAGAAAGTGGGACATTACATTCAAATTCTGTTTATGAAATTAAAAAAAAAAAAAAAAACCAGAAGTGATCTGCTAGGAAAAAATCCTATTCAAAATGTTTTGTTTCTCAAAATATCTTCTGTGGAATGCCAAATTTTGGAGACATTTAGTGGAAAAAGTGTCCTTGGGTCAAATAAAATAATGAAATGATTCAGTGGAGTGCTCACACTAGTTCATAAAAGCTAAATGTGCACATCTCTTTCCATCTCCACTTCAGTAGCTTTTGTCTGCTGTGTCAGGAGTATTTACACCATGGAAAGAAGTCATTGGCTACCAGAAAAAGTTGCAAATCAGGTTTTGTTATTTGTGATTAAATTTAAATAAGAGACCACCATACCAAAATCTACGTTTGAATGTAAAGATCTTAGACATGTCTGCAGGAGTCTCTGAATACTACAAACAGTTAAGTGCTTGACTACCAGATGAAAAGGTGATGGTTTGAACCCACCTACAGGCACCTATAGGCCTATCAATCTGCTTTTGAATAGTCACAGCCTTAAAAACTCTGTGGAGCACAGTTCAACTTTGCACACACGGAGTTACTATGAGTTGCATCAACTCAATAGCAACTAACAACAACAACAACAGAGATGTCTGTGAAGAAAATGTTTTTTTAGCTTTATCTTTCTAGTCTTTATTAAATGTGCATAACTATGAAGCAACCTTTTAAAAAAATTTATATTGTATTATCCAGGAACATATATTAATGCCCTATAAAATACACTTTGCAAAATACTATGATAGCGGAAATTTCATGGAAATTTTGAGTCAGAAAAACCTAGATTACCAAATGTGTGATCTTCAACAAAATATTTAAATCTCCTTGAGCACTAAATCTCCATGAGTTCCTTAATGTGAAGTGAGGAAATATCTGACTTTCAAGCTTTGTGAAATGCTTAAAATGAAACAAAGTATGTGATAGTGCCTGACATATATTAGCCACTTAAATACTAGTTTTTTTTTTTTTTTTTTCTTTTCCATCCTCACATCCACAATCTGGCTTTGGAAAATGTAAAAGGATACCAAAGATCTCCTTATTGCCTAACCCAAAAACCAAACTCACTGCTGTCGAGTCAATTCAACTCATAGCAACCCCTCCTTGGGTTTCCAAGGTGGTATCTCTATGGAAGTAGATTGCCCAACCATCTTCCTTCTGAGGAGTGGCCAGTGGATTTGAACCACCAGCCTTCTGGTTAGCAGTCAAATGCTTAAGTGGGAATTATTATTCAGAAATTTATTTCTCATCATATATATAATTGTTGTTGTTAGGTGCTGTTGAGTAGGCTCTGACTCATAGCAACCCCTGTATAACAGAAAAAACATTGCCTGGTCCTGTGGCATGTTCACAATAGTCATTATATGTCATGGATTGAATTATGTTCCCAAAAAATATGTGTCAAGTTGGCTGGGCCATGGTTCACAGTGGTTTGTCAGTTATGTAATGATCCCTCATGATGTGATATGATGTGATAAGACAATCAGTTGCAAAAGGATTAGGGAGGGATGTGATACTTTTAATCCCATCACAGCTGAGATTCAACGTAAGGGGAGTTTCCCTGGGGTATGGCCTGCAACACCTCTATCTTAAAAGAGATAAAAGGAAAGAGAAGCCAAGAGAGAGAGGTGGGCAGACTACCAAGAAGAAAAAAGAGCCAGGAGCTGAGTGTTTCCTTTGGCATCCTCCTGGGATCCTCCTGGGATCAGGTCACAAGGAGAGAAAAAGACTTCTCCTAAGGCCAACACTCTGAATTAAGACTTCTACCTTCCTAAAAGGAGCTCTGGTAGCATAGTGGCTAAAGCACTTGACTACTAACCAGAAAGCTGGCGGTTCAAACCCACTAGCCACTCCTCGGAAGGAAGGTTGGGCAATCCTACTTCCGTAGTGATACTGCCTTGGAAACCCAAAGATGGGGTCACTATGAGTCGGGGCCAACTCGATGGCACATGACACGACACGACCTTCCTAAAATGGAAGAAAATTAATTTGTTTGTTAAAGCCATCTATTTGTGGCATTTCTGTTATAGCAGCACTAAATAAGACAAAATTTGGTACCAGGTGTGGGATGCTGCTCTAACAGACAGCTAAAATGTGGAAGTAGTTTTGGAATTGGGTAATGGGTAAAGGCTGGAAGAGTTTTTAGGCGGTAGCTTAGTGCCTAAGCCACTCAACTGCTAACAAGAAGGCTGGTGGTTCAAGCCCACCAGCCACTTCTTAGTAGGAAAGTTGGGCAATCTACTTCTGTAGTGATACAGTAGTGTAGTGATACTGCCTTGGAAACCCAAGGAGGGGTCGCTATGAGTCGGGTCCGACTCGACGGCACATAACAACAACAGAAAAAGTAGATTGCCTTGAAGAGACTATTGGTAGAATTATGGATGGCAAAGGCAATTCTAGTGAAGGCTCAGAAGGAAGTGAAGAGAACTGTGATTCTGGTGATAGTAGAGATGTTAAGAAGCAGTGGCAGAGAAATGGTGGCAGCTGAACTAGGAGTGCCTTTGGGTAGGAGTTTTCCTGGCAGAGTAGGGTGGAGTTAGGTTTGCTGAATCACAGAACAAGAAAGCTGAGCACCTTCAGGATGATGTTTATTGGTAGAGTGGGGTGCCTCTGGGCTCTTATTGGTAGAGCTAACTAAATTTGTAACACTTACCTTACCTGAGCATGACAGAGGCCAGGAATCAGAAGTTGAACAGACAAGGAGAAGAAGAAGCAGAGCTATCTCAGCCTTAGAGGGTAGGGCCACAACCTCTAGGGTCTCAAAGTGTGGGATCATGGATTCTCGAGTTTATAAAGGTGGAGTCACAGCCCCCTAGGTTTCAAAGAGTCAAATCTGCACTAACTTATTTCTAGAGTGTGGGGCTGCCATTCACAAGTGCTAGAGGGATAGCATTTGATCTCTTCTCACAGCTGATGGAGACAGGCTGCCATGTGCAAGTCGCAGAAGATTGGGGTATACCAGGGCCAAGGTGTTCATCACCTAATTGCACTAGGAGAATGGAGATGCTGAAAGCTGAGGGAGCAGAATTGCTGCCCCAATGGGCCTGAAAGGCACTGCTGAAGCCCAAGGCCAAGGGACCTCCACCCAGAACCCAGAAAGCATGACCAACACCCAGAATCTGGAGGGTTGGGCCTCTGTCTCCATGGTCTCAGAGAACAGAGGATTATTTTCAAGCCTTGAGAGTGAATGTAAATTGTTCTGCTGGGTTTTTGACTTACCTGGTGCCCATTATCCATTCTTTCCCTCTAATTATGACATTTGTAGTGGAAATGTCTACCTTGTGCTTGTTTTACCATTCTATTTTGGAAGCAATTAATTTGTATTCTAGATACATAGTTGTTGTTGTTGTTATGTGCCATCGAGTCAGCCCCGACTCATAGTGACCCCTCCTTGGGTTTCTGAGGCAGTATCACTACGGAAGTAGGATTGCCCAACCTTCCTTCCGACGAGTGGCTGGTGGGTTTGAACCACCAGCCTTCTGGTTAGCAGTCAAGTGCTTTAGCCACTATGCTACCAGAGCTCGAAGAATTTTGCCTCAAGATGGAATTAGGACTTGGAATTGATTTAAAACTTTTGAGATGATATGGTGGGGTGAAAGTATTTTGCATGTGGCAAGGACATGAATTTTGGTGGGGTCAAAAGGTGAAGTGTCATAGATTGAATTGTGTCCCCCCAAAATATGTGTCAACTTGGATGGGCCATGAATCTCAGTGGTTTTGGCAGCTATGTAATTGTTCCTTGTAATGTGATCTGATGTGATAAGCCTATCAGCTGTAAGAGGATTAGGGTGGGAAAACACTCAATCCGGTCATAGCCCTGATCTGACATAAGGGGAGTTCCCCTGGGGTGTGACATGTAACATCTTTTAATTTGCAAGTGATAAAAGGAGAGAGAAGCCAACAGAGAGAGACCTACTACCACCAAGAAAGAAGAGCTGGGAGTGGAGTATGTCCTTTGGATACAGGGAAATTTCTACAACCAGGAGATACAGAGAAAGAAAGTCTTCCCCTATAGCTGGCACTCTGAATTCAGACTTCCAGCCACCTAAATTATGAGAGAATAAATTTGTTAAAGCTATTCACTTGTGGTATTTCTGTTACAGCAGCACTAGAAAACTATGACAGTATATGTAAGCCCATTGCTGCAACCACAGTGTTATATAATTAGACATACAAATTCATGCTGAAACTAAGACATTTTTTGAAGGGCATTTTATTTGTAATAATGCCTTCTAAGATATTTATTATAAACTTAGATTTAAATTTTGATTTACCATAAAATTGTTTGCATGATAATTTAAAAAAAAACAAATCTTGCTCTAAATTTTCAGAATTTTATGTTTGTTTGCTTGTTTGTCTGGGAAGTTCTCTTGTCTTTCTTCTTGATTTTTTTTTTTTAATTGTGATTTGGGTGAAAATTTACAGAGCAAATTCACTTTCCATACAGCAGTTCACATACACTTTGTCTCATGAAATTGACCTCAATTTACCACAATGCAACATCTCCCCTCATACTTTCTCCTGATAGTTACCTCTTCCCTGTGTCTATCCCTCCATGCACTCCTGCCCTCTGAGCTGTCTCCCTGTGCATAAGCAGCCCTTCTTTCTCCCATGATTATTTTCTTCAAGGAGTGTATGTACCTAAGGTAAATGTTCAACTCAAATGCCTATCTATTGTTTGGCTGAAAGCCACAGGTTTGGGTTCAATTCCAGACCTAAAGGGCAGTTAGAGACCATAGTCTCAGTGGTTCCACCAAGCTCTATAGGACCAGCAAACCTAGTCCCCCCCTTTTTTTTCTCCAAATGATTTTGAGTTCTATTCCACATTGTTCTCCTTCTCTATCAAGGATCTCCTACATAGATCCCCTTCCAAGTGGTTGACAGTGGTAGCAGGGCACCATCTAGTTCTTCTGGTCTCATAGTTGTATAGGCTGCAGATTGGATGGTGTACCAGTCACTAAGAGTAATTGTTTCCATGAATTTTTGTTTTTCTTCATTCTTCTTTGCTCTGGACGAGGAGAGACCCATCTTTGCATCTAAATGGTAGCTTGCAATCTTTTAAGATCCCAGACCCTACTTGCCACAGTAGGAGGTGGAACAATGTTTTGTGTAGTATGTTATGCCAATTGAGCTTGATGTCCCCTGTGACTATGGTCCCAAGCCCACACGTTCAACTACTTGGTCCCTCTTGGTAGCTGGCTGTGACTGAGCAGTGACTACAACCTTGCCCCTTGTCAGCTCTACTATACTCCTGGGACTTCAGATCCTACACGTAAACTTATAGGACCATTTTCTGCCAACCCTAAACATGTTCTTGGGTACACTCCCTGCTTCATAGAAAAACCTAATAGTTCAGCCTGTCCACCCATCTATCCACCCGTATACACACCCATGTTTGTCTTCACTGACATTCCATACTATATGTGCAAAACAGTTCATCTTTGTTGTCTGTACCTCCCACACACCTCTCTATGTCTTTCTCTTCCTCAATGCCACTATATTGATCACTCACATTTGGTACATTGCCCTTCTCTTCACCCAAATCAATACTTATCTCTATCTATCTATCTATCTTATCTCTATCTATCCCTCCCCTCCCCTCCCACCCCTGGTAACCAACAAAGAAAATGTCCTTCCATAGATAAACGTTTCCTTGACTTTTACAATACGGACTAATACAATATTTGTCCTTTTGTGATTGACTTATTTCACTCAGCATAATGTCCTCCAAGTTCATCCATGTTATGCAGTGTTTTGCAGATTCTACATTATTCTTTAGGGTTGCATAGTATTCCATTGTGTGTATGTACCATAGTGAAACAGCTCAATATATTCTTAAATTATAAGTAAGCGATTTGAGTCCAGTTAGATGTGAATTGTTTAGCTATGGCGGGCATCTTTTCCTAGTAAATTAGTTGTTCTCTTTGTGCTAAGTGTGTATCTCATAAACAAGCAAAACCTGTTGCTGTTGAATTGATTCTGACTCATGGCAATCCAATGTATTGCAGAATAGAACTGCTCCATACAACTTTCTTGGCTGTGATCTTTAAGAAAACAAATTTCCAGGCCTTTCTTCTATGGCACTACTAGGTGGCTTTGAACTGCCAACTTTTAAGTTAGTAGTAGTTGAGCACAAACCATTTGTACCACTCAGTGTGAATATCTCAGAAGGCACTGTAAAATCTTCTTGGGTAAAATAATTTGGTCTCTCTCATATATTGTTGTTATTGTTATGTGCCGTCGAGTCAGACCTGACTCATAGCGACCCCTCCTTGGGTTTCCAAGGCGGTATCACCACAGAAGTAGATTGCCCAATCTTCCTTCCGAGGAGTGGCTAGTAAAGACCAAATGGCTAACTGTAGAAATTTCTAAGAAATTTCACTTCCCAAACAATCCCAATTCCAACTCAAGAAATTGTTCTTTGCCAAAGTTAACTTGCCTTATACTAAGTGGTATCCAACAAACCTGTAATAATTTTCATCAGAATAATAAAGATATTCCAAATGATGTTTCAAAACCACTATGAAGAATATTTATAATGTGCTAATTGAATACATGGTAGACCATGCAAGGAAAAAAAGAAAAACAAAAGCTTGTCTTTTGAAATGGTATTTCCCACAGCACTCAGTCAGGAGGTATCTTGGCTGGAACATGCCATGTGATTTTCCATTATCATCACTCTCCAAACTCTGGGGAGATTGAGTGAGCAGGGAAGTCATACATGTGACAGCAAATGGAAGAAGTCCTTGGAACTATTAACAGCACAAGAACAGACAGAGAGATTGGGATTCTAATGTGTAGAAGTCCTACTATCAACAATCTCAACGCCCTTCCTTCTCTACTCTTCATTGAAACGTGAAATAGCAATCTTCAGAAACACAAAATGTTCAAGTCTCTCCATTTTATAGATTGCCATGATTTTTCTATCCTGTTATCTCCAGGAATGAGTTATCGTTAGGATCTCTTCAATGTGTGTACACATTTCTGTGAAAAGGAAATAATCACATTCAAGAGTAGTCATCAACAAGAGGGGTTCCTGGAGCTCCAGGTGTACTTTATTAAATTGTGCTGATTCGGCCACAGCCAAAACTCTTGTGAATTAAAATAGTCACTTAAAATTCCATTAATAGAAAAACAAAAACCTCTGCCAAGGAAGAATTATAGCTGCACAGAGACACTAGTAACAACATAATTAACAACAACAATAGCAAGTTTACCTGGTCTTTCCTGTATGCCTTCTTACTGGTGTTGTTGTTGTTGTTATGTGCCATTGAGCCTCACTGGAATCATAGCAATCCCTCCTTGGTTTTCCAAGGTGGTATCACTATGCATGTAGATTGCCCAACCTTCCTTCCCAGGAGTGGTTGGTGGGTTTGAACTTCTCTATATATATGGTGTTTGGAATTATTAGTGAAACTGAATGGTTTTCTGTGTTTGTTAGCTAAATATATATTTATAATATGCTGTGCATATTTCAAATTGCCTTTTACTACATAATTCATATAAATTTATGTAAATGCCTTGTAAAATGAATTAACCTCTTTGTGTATCGAAATTTGAATTTGCAGTTCCCCCAAATTTGAATTTTACTCTTTGGTGTGTAAATAAAAGTTTAAAATTTTTATAGCCAGATGTATTACACTTTTCCTTTCTAAATTTTCAACCATATCTAATTTTAGTGTATTTATTGCCCTACCATTTTTTAAACATTGTTTTTGCTAGGTATCAACAAGTTGGTTCCAATCCATAGTGACTCCATGGACATCAGAAACACTGTCCAGCCTGCACCATCTTCACAATCATCAATATTTTTGAGCCCATTGTTGTAGCCACTGTGTCAACCCATCTCATTGAGAGTCTTCCTCTTTTTTGCTGATGCTCTACTTTACCAAAAAGGAGCTCTGGTGGTGTAGTGGATAAAGAACTTGACTGCTAACCAGAAGGTCAGCAGTTCAAACTCACCAGTAGCTGTTCCATGGAAGGAAGGTGGGGTGATTTACCAAACTGGATATATTTCTCCAGGGACTGGTCCCTCCTGATAACATGTCCAGGGTACGTGAGACAAAGTTTCATCATCCTCACTTCTAAGGAACATTCTGGCTATACTTCTTCAAAGACATTTGTCCTTGTGGCAGTTCACGGTATATTTATTATTCCTTTCCAATGCCTTAATTCAAATGCATCAATTTTTCTTCTGTCTTCCTTTTTCATTGTCCAGCTTTTGCATATAGAGCAACTGAAAATACCACAACTTGGGTCAGGCTCACCTTAGCCCTCAAAATGATATCTTTGCTTTTGTACAATTTAAGGAGGTCTTTTGCAGATTTGTTCAATGAAATATGTTGTTTGGTTTCTTGACTGCAGCTTCCATGGGCATTGATTGTGGATCCAAGTAAAATAAAATCTTTGACAACTTTCATCTTATCATGATGTTCCTTTTTGGTCCAGTTGTGAGGATTTTTGTTTTCTTTATGTTGAGGCGTAAATCATACTGAAGGCTATGGTCTTTCATCTTCATCAGTAAGTGCTTCTGTTTGCACGTTGTCTTTTGGAGAGAATAAGTAACATGCATGCTTAGTTATCAACCTAAGCAATAAAGCACTCACCCAAGCTTGTTAAATAACATAAGACAGAAAAGTCTGTAACTTAATACTCAAAAATCCTATATAGTATGTTTCCTACATTAAAAAAAAAAAAAAAAAAAACTTGATTCTTAGTGGCATCACTGGGGGGCAATGGGGGTACAGACTGTACCAGGTGACACTGTCAGAGTGAGTGACATCAAACTGACTGTCTATAAAATGTTCATGCATTGTTTCAGAAGAAATTTATTATTTTTATAAAAATATCCTTGTAGATAGTCATAATAACAAAAACATTTTTCGTAAGTCCAACTTAAAAAAAAAAAAACACTGCCATTGAGTTGATTCCGACTCATAGTGACTTCTATTGGGTTTCCAAAGTGATAAATATTTACAGAAGTAAATTTCCCAGTTTACTTTTGCAGCGTGGCGGGTGGGTTTGAACCACTAACTTCTGGTTAGCGTTAGATGCCTTAGGCACTGTGCTACCAGAGCTCCATGTCTAGCTTACATGTATCAATATACCTATGAGGCTAAAACTCTTTACTAATTTACTTTTTGAACCTTCTGAAGCACTCTGGTTAAACCTGTCATTATTACCCATTTACAATGTTACTTCAAATAGCATGGTTTCATCTGCATGTGCTATAAGCATGCTCTGTTGTCTTTGGTGCTGGTGGTGTTTTGATAGTTGATGATATTGTCAAATTATCTGGTGTTTTAGCTACACTGTTGTGGAAAGTAGCATCTATGAACCTATAGCAATAACTTTTTTGAAAATGAATTAACAATTAAAGGAAAAGGAAAACCCTGCTTATGCTCACTTACTAATAATGTTATAACAAATAATGTTGTAATTCAATACAGAAAGACTTTACAAAACAATTTTGTTGTTAGTATTCATATCATCTAAGAAATATTGCAAGTACAATGTACAGTTATATTTATCACATATTATGCTATGATTAGGGAGCTCTGGTGGTATAGTGGTTAAGGCATTTGGCTGCTAACCAAAAGGTTGGTGGTTCAAAGCCACCAGCCACTTTGTGGAACAAAGGTGAGGCAATCTGCTTCTGTAAAAATTTATAGCCTTGGAAACCCAACAAGGGTCATTGTAAGTCACAATCAACTTGGTGGAATTGAGGTTTTCATTTTTTTTTTTTGTTTTATTTTATTATTAAAATTGACAATAAACTTACATATATAAGAATTATTGATTATATAATCATATAATAAGTAAACACAGAAATTGATGAAGTAGAAGAAATGCTATGTTTCTTAACACACGTTTAGAAATATACATATATTAAATCTTAGGTTTATTTTTTTAAAAAATCTGTCTTAAAATTTTCTTTAAAAACACCACTGTCTATGAAAACCAGGCAAAGACATCACTGAAAAAGAAAATTACAGACCAAAATCCCTTATGAAACTTGATGCAAAAATTCTCAACAAAATATTAGCCAATAAACTCCAAGAACATATAAATAATAATAATAATACATCATGACTAAGTGGAATTTGTACCAGGTATACAGGGATGGTGCAACATTAGAAAAATAATTAACATCCACCACATAAATAAAATTAAGGAAAAGAACCACATGATCATATCAATCGACACAGAAAAGGCACTTGACAAAATACCAGGCTGTTTTGACTACTGTGGCAATAAAGTAGGTTTTGAGATTGGGGAGGGTGAAGCTATTTACTTTGTTCTTCTTTAGTAGTGCTTTCTTTATCTGGGCTCTCTTTCCTTCCTATACAAAGTTGGTAATTAGCCAACTTTATTTTCTAACTATGAAACTACAAAACACTACTAAAAGAAACCAAAAGAGATCTACTTAAATGGAAGAATATACCATGCACATGGATAGGAAGACTTAACATTGTAAAAATGACAAGACTACCCAAAGCAATTTACAGATATAATGCAATTTTGATCCTCATTGCATCATTATTCCTTAAATAGATGGAAAAAACTAATTACCTACTTTATATGGAAAAGAAAGAGACCCCACCCTACTCATCGAGAGCAAAGAAGAATGAAGAAAACCATGAAATTAATCCAAGAGACTAGTAGACCATGCAATCTTCAGCCTACATGACCATGAGACCAGGATAATTAGATGGTACCCAGCTATCACTGTCAACTACTCAGAAAGTGATCAGTGCAGGAGATTCTAGATAGAGTGGGAGAACAATGTGGAACAAAACTTAAAATCATTAAAAAAAAAAAAAAAAAAAGACCTGCTTTACTGGTCTGATAGAGACTGGTGAGAACCCCAACACTATGGCCCCTAGTTACCGTTCAGGTCTGCAACTGAACTCACTCCTGTGTCTTCCAGCCAAACAATAAACAGGCATAGGGGATGAACATTTACATTAGGTAAATATACTCTTTAGAGCAATGAATCATGGGAAAACAGAAGGCAGTGTTTGCACAAAGAGAGAGCTCAGGTGGTAGAAGTGCATGGGAGGGAAGGATATAAGGAAGAGACAACTATGGGGAGCAAATGGGAAGAGAGTTGTTATACTGTGGGAAATTGCAGTCAGTTTCATGAAAAATAGGTGTATGAACTGCTGTATGGAAAATGAATTTGCTCTGTAAACTTTCTCCCAATCATAATAAAAATTAAAAGAAAGAAAGGGACCCCAGATAAGTAAAATATTACTAAAGAAGAAAAAAAATAGGTGGTCTCATACTCCCCATGGAAGAACATGCTTGGCATTTTTCAAACTGAAAGAACAGAAGAAAAAATTGAAGCCTTGAGTTGCAATATTGAGAGATTCTATGGGCAAAATATTGAATGATGCAGGAAACATCAAGAGAAGATGGCAGGAATACACAG
>NW_006921599.1:6007872-6009238 GCF_000298275.1 Orycteropus afer afer
AAGGATGTCATGCTTGGTAGGGTGGAGGGCTGACAAAAGTGGGGGAGGCCTTCAACGAGATGGATTGACACAGTGGCTACAATAATGGACTCAAGTATAGCAGGGATTGTGGGGCTGGCACGGGATCGGGCAGTGTTTCATTCTGCTGTGCATGGGGTCGCTATGAGTCGGAAACGACTCGATGGCACTTAACAACAACACATACTCCCCAATCTCAAAAACTACTCTACAGCCACAGTAGACAAAACAGACTGGTATTGGTACAAAGACAGACACGTAGACCAATGGAACAAAAATGAGAATCCATAAGTAAATCCATCCACCTCTGGCCAATTGATTTTTGACCAAGGACCAAAACCCATTAAAGGGGGAGAAAGTCTTTTTAACAAATGGTACTGGTAAACCTGGACATCTATTTGCAGAAAAATTAAACAGGATCAATATCTCACACCATGTACAAAAACTAACTCTAGATTAAGGAGCTCTGGTGGCATACTGGATAAGATATTTATCTGCTAACTAGAAGGTCAGTGGTTAAAACTCTCCAGCAGCTCCATGAAAGAAAAATGGGGCAATCAAGTCCTGTAAAGATTTACAGCATCAGAAATCCAATGGGAGTAGCTATGTGTAAGAATCGACTCGATGGAAGTGAGTTTGATGTTTTTTTAGATAGGTAAAAGACCTAAGTATAAAACCTCAATCTATAAAGATCATCAAAGAAAAAATAGAGGCAAACTTAGGGGACTTAATACATGGCATAAATACATTATCAAACATAACTAAAAACGCACAAATAGCAGAAGATAAACTAGATGACTTAGATCTTCCAAAAATTAATCACTTACTAGGCAGAAGGACTGCAAAGACCCTCTTCAACAAAGAAAAGGGAAACCAATTAACACAGACACAGAAGATAATCTTGGACTCCTGAGCCTTGGAGGGAAGGATACAGAAGTGGACTAAACCCCAACTAGCAGAAGAATTTGCGTGAAAATACCAAAAAAAAGAGACATACACAGCTGCGGTCTGACAGCGAACTGAGCGAACCTGATGGTATAGGCGGCTTGGAGATTCCCAACTGGTGGTAGGACCTAAGAATTAACCTAAAAATCACCCTGCTAGCCAGGGACTGCACGAAGGACTGTGCATGGTGGCTGGGGAACAAATGGAGAAGGTGAAGAGAAAGGTGGGCTGCGCTGTGGACTTTTGCCGGTCCAGAGAGCGCCGCCATTTTGTAGGTTTAAAAAGCGGCTTGACTATTTTGGATATTTAAAGAGACAGCGCTCTTGCAGATTTCTGGGGCTTAAGAACACGTTCTGCTTTCCAGCAATCCCAAGGACACTAGGGGCCTGCAAGACTGAAAAGG
>NW_006921599.1:6015301-6035784 GCF_000298275.1 Orycteropus afer afer
GTATGGAGGGATGGACACTGGGAAGAGGTAACTATGGGGAGGAAGTGGGAGGGGAGCTGTTGCATTGTGGTAAACTGTGGTCAATGTCATGAGACAATGTATATGTGAACGGCTGTATGGAAAGTGAATTTGCTCTGTAAATCTTCACCCAAATCAAAATAAAATAAAATAAATTAATCACTTATTTCCATCAAAATATTTGTCAAAAGAATAAAAAGAGAACCTATGGAGTGGGGAAAAAATTGGCAACTATTAATCAGCCAAAGACTCATCTCTCAAATTTATATAGTGAACTTCAACACCTCAAGAACAACAACAACAAGACACACAATCTAATTAGAAATGGTCAGAGGACATGAACAGACACTTCACCAAAGACTTTCAGGTGACAGTGACATGAAGAAATGCTCAAAGTCATTAGATATTAGAGAGTTGCAAATTAAAGCAACAATTAGATATCATCTCTTCCCAGCATTAATAGCAAAGTTCAAAAGAACAGAAAACAACAAATGCTGGCAAGGGTGTGGAGAAACTGGAGCCCCCATACACTGCTGGTGGAATTGTAAAATGGTACAACCACTATGGAAAACAGTATAGTGTTTCCTTTAGAAGTTGGAAAAAGAAATACCATATGATCCAGCAATCCCACTACTAAGCATATGTCTTAGAGAAGAACTGTGACACAGACAGATATATACACATCCATGTTCATCACACCATTATTCACAACAGCAAAAAGAAGGAAACAACTTAAGTGCCATCAACGAATCAATGGCTAAATTGTAAATGTACATACATACAATGGCATACTATTCAACATTAAAAAATAAAAATGAATCTGCAAAACATCTCATAATATGGATGAAACTGTTGTTGTTGTTGTTAAGTGCCGTCGAGTCGTTCCGACTCATAGCGACCCATGAATGAAACTAGAGGACGTTATATTGAGTCACCAAAGGACAATTAATGTATGAGATCACTACTGTAAAAGTTAAGAAAATATTTACACACAGAAAGAATAGTTCTGTGAGGGTTACCAGGGTGGAAGAGTGCCAAAGGGGCAAGGAAGCCACATCTTCTAACCTCCTCTAACCCCACAAGAGGAAGACAGAATCACCATCAATCACCCAAGGCCTATTCCTGTGAGGCCAGACATGCTGCTCCCTCTAGCCCTTTCCTTAAACCTGACACCTACCATTCTTCCCATAGCATTCACCACCTTTCTGCTGGATTCAATAATTCGCTGCAGTGGCCACAGAGAACTCACAGATTATGAGGGAATCACCAGGCTACAATTCAAGTTCAGGAATAACTCTCAGTCTCTCTCAACCCACCGTCTCTCAGTCAACAATCTCTCTCCAAGCAGTGTGTCTCTCGGTGTCTCTTTCTCAGCAGCATGTGTCTCTTTCAGCAGCATGTCCTTCTCAGCCAGCAGTCAGAGAGACTCCTTCTGCCTCTAGGAGGGCTCCTTTTGAGGCTGAACCACCCAATCCCACCATCAGAATTCTATACAGCTGAGAGAGAGAGTGAACTTCCCAGAAAATTACTTTGTGCTGCTCTCAACAGAAATACCCCAGGTGGATGACTTTATCAATCAGGAGCTACTCAGTTTCTCACAGCAAATCCCACCATGGAGTTTATAAAGACTTATGCTAGAAAAGCCATACCAGGTAATTTACTACACCATAGAGAAGAAGGGTGGAAAAATTACCAACTACAGGCTAGACGTATATTAATTTGTGTGAAGAGAAAGGCAATATACAATAAAGGGAAGGTCAGCACAAAGTGATCAAGCAGTGAAAGATATAGGGAGGAGCATAAGAACTAAAGGAAATAAAGGTGAATACTATTACATACACAGTCCTGCAATAAGAGTAATAATACTAATTCATGAGTGAATGTATAGATAGACACTCAATCTGAATAGAGGTTAGAAGGCAAATATAAATAGGTTTGACAAAGATTATCTTTACCTATGTGCTTTAAATATTTCCATGAATGAAGTAGAGCATACAAGGACAAAATTATGGAAACATCTTAGTCATAACCAACCTCCTTGAAGGAATGAGTCACTGAAGCATGGAGGCTCAGGAACATAGTCTCAGGGACCCTAAGGTCAACTGGCATAACAGTCCACAAAGATAATGTTCTAGATCCTACTTTGGTGAGTAGCAGCTTGGACCATCTAAGGTGCAACTATAGGTCTCTCTCCATCCAGAGCAAACAAGAATGAAGAAAATCAAAGACCCAAGGAAACAAGTAGTCCAAAGGACTAATGGGGCACATGAACCCCTGACTCCATGACCATGATACCAGAAGAGCTAAGTGGTACCTGGCTATCACCACTGACCACTCTGAAAGGGATCACAATAAGAGGTCCTAGATAGAGTCAGGGAATATGTGGAAGAAAACTCAAAATCATAAAAATGACCAGCCTTATTGGTCTGATGAAGGGCGTTGGAATATTTGAAACTATGGCCCTGAGACATCCTTCAAGCTAGGAACTGAAATTAATCCCTGTGATTCAACTGTCAGCCAAAGGAAAAAGGTGAACAGTTATATCAGCAGAATGTGCACTCATTAGAATAATATGAGATCAAAAGGACAGCATTTACAACTGTTAACCACTCAGAAAGGGATCAAACTAGGAGATCTTGGATAGAATAGGAGAAAAATGTGGAACAAAACTCAAAATCACACACACACACAAAAAAAAGACCAGGCTTACTGGTCTGACAGAGACTGGTGACACTTCACAAACTATGATCTCTAGTCACCCTTCAGGCCTGGAATTGAACTCATTCCTGTGGCTCCAGCCAAATAATGTTGTTGTTGTTATGTGCCGTCGAGTCAAACCTGACTCATAGCGACCCCTCCTTGGGTTTCCGAGGCAGTATCACTATGGAAGTAGGATTGCTCAACCTTCCTTCCAAGGAGTGGCTGGTGGGTTTGAACCACCACTATGCTACCAGAGCTCCCTGTCTTAGCCACTATGCTACCAGAGCTCCCAAGCCAAATAATAGACAGGTGTATAAGATGAACATTTACACCAGGTAGTTACAATCCTTATAACAAACAACTTGGGAAATAAGAACGGCAGCATTTGCACAGGGAGATAGCACAGAGGACATGAATACATATGAAAAAAAGGACTCAGATAAAAGGTAACCATGAGAGGGAATGGGAAGAGAGCTGCTATGTTATGGGGATTGCAACCAATGTCATGAAACAAAATGTGTCTGAACTATCATATGGAAAATTAATTTACTCTGTAAATTTTCACCCAAATAATAACAAATAAAAAAAAAAAATCACTGTCATACAAATATATGTCTGATTTTAATGAAATTTTCAAGGTTGAAGTTTGAATTATGGTTTTTAAAATAGTGAGTTATTAAAATTTACATTTGATAGAACATACTCAATAGATTTACATTTTGGTTTTCTTTTTTCAAATACTGCTAATTTATCTTCTTCTTCTTCTTCTTTTTTTTTTTGTGTGTGTGTATGTAGGGATATTAAATCATGCCACATGGAGTGTGTAAATCAAAGAAGCCAAATGGATGCCAACAAAGGAAAACAAAACAGGTAAGAAATACATTATTCAAAACATTTGCTTCAGCATGTCAAAAGACCAGATGAAAGGCCAGGGTTCATAAAAGACATTGTTCATCAGTCTCCAGTTGATAAATCTGATTCTTCCAATGCTAGCATGCATTTTTCAGAAGAATATAGAGTGGAGATGGCAGAATTTGAAGCAGAAGAGAGTGCTGAAAGTGAACCAAGTCATGATACTGTAAATGAGATGAATGGCATTAAGGTGAAAGATTTTCAAATTTTCTGTGATATTTCATCAAGCAATCTACTTCCATAGAGATACCACCTCAGAAACCCAAGGAGGGGTCACTATGAGTCAGAAACGACTTCATAGCAGTGAGTTTGGTTTTTGGTTTTTGGATTTAATTCTGGGAGATACCAGTTTCATTTTCAGGCTGAAATTATTAAAAGAGAAACTATTGGACAGAGGAATCAAGATGGTGGCTCAATCAGATACACCACACCATCCCCTACAGCAAAACCAAAAAAAAAAAAAAAAAACCCACAAATGATAATCCTGGAATCCTGAGCATCAAATGAAAGGATGAAGAATGAGATCGAAACCAAAGGGAAGGATAGATGCTTGGACAGGCTGAGCAATTAGGTATGTCTATGCAGGGGGAGTGTGCCTATGACCATGTGTAGTGTTGGCAGACAATGTTTCTACAAGTGTATTAGTATGCTCTATAAGAATCTCCAAGTATATAGTAGAGCTGACAAGGGACAAGGTTGTAATCACTTCTCAGCCACAGCCAGCTACCCAGAGGGACCGAGTAGTTGGACCTGTGGACTCGGCACAATGGTTGCAGAGGACATCAAGCTCAAGTGGCATAACATACTACACAAAACATTGTTCCACTACCTACTTTGGTGAGTAATGACTGGGATCTTAAAGTTTGCAAGCAGCCATCTAGGTGCAATGATGGGTCTCTCCTTCCCCAGAGCAAAGAAGAATAAAGAAAACTAAAGATGCATGGAAGCAATTAGTCCAAGTGACTGGTACACCATGTGATCCTCAGCCTATACGACTATGAGACCAGAAGAGCTAGACAGTGCCCGGCTACCACTGTCAACCACTCGGAGAGGGATCTGTGTAGGAGATCCTGGATAAAGTAGTAGAACAATGTGGAACAAAATTCAAAATCATAAAAAAAAAGGACCAAGTTTATTGCTCTGATAGAGCCTTGGTGGAACCCCTGAGACTATGTTCCTTGCTGCCCTTCAGGTCTGGAATTGAACCCACTCCTGTGGCTTCTAGCCAAACATATAAGCTAAACATTTACATTAGGAAGATACACTCCTTGGAGAAATCAATCATGGGAGAATAGAAGGGCTGTGTATACATAGGGAGACAGCTCAGGGGGGCAGGAGTGCATAGGAGGGAAGGACGTAGGGAAGAGGTAACTACAGGGAGGAAGTGGGAAGAGAGCTGTTGCATTGTGGGAAATTGCAGGAAAAGGAAATTGCAGGAAAATGAATTTACTCTGTAAACTTTCACCCAAATCACAGTAAAAAAATTTTTTTTTTTTAAAAGGAAGAAATTGAACAAGAATCATGAATGAGGAGAGATACAGAGCATATGTGCCCTGCCAGCTGACCTAGAACAACATGGTCATCTTGAGACAAAGCAAGCAACATTCCCAGGCGAGGAGCACGGAAAGGCAAGTTCACAGAATCCCCACTAGGACAGAGAAACTGTGTAGACAAATCTTGAGTGAAGCAAAGTGAGCAGAACTTGAGCCAGATTTAAGGTAGGAGTACAGAAAGGTGGGCAAGAGCTCCAAGGATCCATGAGACCAGAGGAGGGAGGGAGCTAGAAAATAGGAATAGAACTACCTACCAGCCATGTGGTACCTGGTTAGCTCGGTTGGAGACCCACACAGAGGGGAGAACCCATGGAGTAGCAGCTAGAATCATGAGACTCTGGACCGCAACCCTCTGCATTTGTTCAAGCCACAGCCCTGATCATCAACTACACTTTGCAAGGAGTTCACCAGCACCTACACTGATCCTTAGTGTCTGGAGAGATATGTGCTGCCTTCACCCCTTTGCCCTCCGGTGACAAGAGATGTGGCCTCCACCCCAAACCACTTGGTGACTGGTAGTGCCTCCCTACCATGCCTCCTTGCCCATTCATAGTGTAAGTTCCCATGCTGCTGGACAGTTGGCGGGTGAATATACAACCAACCCACTCTCCTCATTCAGTGATCCCTTCCACATTTTCCCCCAGCAGCCAATGATGTGCTTCCACAGATTGTGTGTTGTGAGCCCCTACTCCCACTCACCAGGCAATCAATGGTCTGAACTTGCAACACCACTGCCCTGCTCTCCTTGTGGCCAGAGATATAACCTCTCACAAATCACACATCACCATGTGCCTGCCACCACAGTGACTGGTAGCATGCACTCCCACTTGCTGCCATCCTGCTACCCTGGCAGCAGGCAGCACACAACTCCATAGATCACATGCACAAGTCCTAGCCTCCCACATCCTCCCAGCCACCCCACCAATCAGTGGGATATGCTACCTTTCACCACCACCCCACTACCCCAATGACCTGTGGCACACTCTCCTATACCACTGGGCCAGCAATTGGCAGCAAATACACCCCTGCTCACTAGAGAATCCATGGTGCACTGTGATGTTGCCATCTGATGACTAAAGGAATGCCCTCATATCACCTGCCTTCCCCCAAAACCCGCTTCCCCATCAAATGGTGACATGTACTCTCACACCACCCACCCAGCAACCAGAGGCACAAGACCCCTCTTACCCTCCCTCCACCCCAATAGCCAGTGATGCAAGAACCTGTGCCACCTGTACAGAGACCAGTGCCCTGCACAACCATGCCCCAATCACTTGGCAACCAATAAAGAGCACTCACAGTGCTCATAACCTGGCAACTAGAGACTATGTCTTGCACCCATGCCTGGTAACCAGACAACTAGGCACATCACCTCAGAAGCAATACCTGACCCATCTCTATAGATGCCACCTATACCTGTGCATAACAATGAGCAGGAGTTCCTGATGCCTTCATCCAATGTTCTCTCAGCTGCAACATCACACATCCCCCATCCAAACAGTTCTGACAGGGCAAAGGCTCATACACAGACAGCCCTTGATATCCCACAGTCTACTGAAATGCCAAGTTGTGTGTGCACAAAAGACCTATCTCATCCATTTCAGAAGCACTCCCTCACAGCAGCTATGGAGATGTCCTGCCCTGTCCTCCAGTGAGAGCATTAACTGCTAGCACCAACAACCATGATACACTGCCAGTCACTATCCTGACCGCCTGGAGACACCTTGTGGAAGCTCCCATGCCTTCAGATCAGTGATCAATGGAGCAAACCCACTCTGTCCACCTGTATATATCCAAAAAAAAAAAAAAAAAAAAAAAAAAAAAAAAAAAAAAAAAAAAAAAAAAAAAAAGAAGAAGAAGAAGAAAGAAAAAAGAAACAAAGAAAGAAAGACAAACAAAAACAAAGCAAATAAACAAACAAGAAATAAATAAAATTGAACATTAATGCCTCAGAGACAGTAGACTGTATCAGATAACATAATGAAGTAGAAAATACAGTTCAATTAAGTGACCAAAATAAAGGGCAGGAAATCTTCCTGAGGAACAAATGGTAATAGAACTACCTGATAAGGAATTCAAAAGATTTGTTTATAAGCTCCTCAAAGAGATCAAGGAAAACACAGACAAATCCAAGAGAAACACAGACATAACTCTAAAGGAATTCATGAAAACAATACAAGAGCAAAATGACAAAAATAAACAGACAATTAGAAACCACACAAAAACAGTAACCAGAAAACCAGAAGATTAACAGTAAAATAGCAGAAAGAGATAACTCATTGGAAGGACATAGAACTAGAATAGAACCAGTGGAAGTTAGAATCTACAAAATAGAAGAAAAATCTCTTGATTCTAATTTATTGGAGGAACAAGCAGAAAAAGAATGAATTAAAATGAAGACATCTTAAGAGTTATATGGGACATTATAAAGAGGAATAATCTATGCATGTTTGGAATTCCAGAACAGGAGGAGATTTCTTAATTTAAAAAAAAAAAAAAAAAACTACAGAGGAAGAATTGCTGACAGTGAATTTCACTAGTATCGTAAAGATGAGAATGTTTTCATCCAAGAAGCTCAATGATACCCATACAGGATAGACTGCAAAACAAAATCACTAAGATATATGATAATCAAACATTTCAATATCAAAGACAAAGAAAGAATTTTGGGAGTAGATTAGGAAAATAACACATATAAAAGGCACCAATAAGAGTAAGCTCTTTTTTCTGTTGGGAAACTAGGAGACAAGAAGACAATGGGATGACATATGTAAAATCCTGAAAAAAAAAAAGAATTGTCAACCAAGAATCATATATCCAACAAACCCATTGTCTCCCAAATACGATGGCAAAATTAGGGCATTCCCAGATAAACAAAAATTAAAAGAATTTGTGAAAACCAGATGAACCTTACAAGAAATATTAAAGGAAGTCCTTCAGAGAATCAATAGTATCAAACAACAACCTGAGATTAAGACCCATGACAGCATTATCCAGATACCAACTTAGACAAAGAAATCTCAAAACTGAAATAAAGCCATAAAATTGAAAACAGGGAACCAGAGACATCATGTCTAAATGACAATAACTTCCAAATAAATAGAAGGAATAAATGCTATAGTCACAGAACTTCGATATGGAGAAGTAGTCATGGCCATATCAAGAAATAACACTGCTGAGATAGAGGCAAGATGGTAATCTGCTAACCCAATCTACCTGATTCCTTTAATACAGAGATCCAGAAAAACCAAATGAAACAAATATAAATAATGATCCTGGAATATTGACTATGTAAGGAGAAGATTAAGTATTAGATTTAGTGCAGATAGGAAAGGGAGACACAGTAAGGTCAGCACCTAGGAAATGAAAAGAAGCTGGACTACCTGAAGAAAAGTCATTACAAACAAAAAGGAGGCAGAGGAGGGAGAAAAAAAAAAAAAAAAACTTAATGGAATCCATATGGCATTATATACACAAGGTAGACAGATCAGGAGGATTTCTAGGTGAGCTAAAGCTGTGTGGGAAAGAAACATACAGGAAATTGGGTCAGACTTCCAGCAACATAAACAACTGTACAGTGAGTGGGGAACAAGGGAAAGGGAATAGAAAAACTCTCCCCAAGTAAACCAAACCCCGAACCAGACCCACTGCTGTCAGGTGGATTCTAACTCACAGTGCCCTCTTTTGGGACAAAGTAGAGCTACCTTGTAGGGTTTTTGGGGTTGTGAACCTTTGTGAAGGAGGACTGCCCCATCTTTGTCTTGTGGGGTGGCTAGTGGGTTTGAGCTGCAGGGCTTTGATTGACAGCCAAACATCACTCTCAGCAAACCACCCCAAACAGACAGACCCTGGGGCTGCAGCTATCCCTTCCCATGCCTGCATCACTGCCTGAGTTTTCTTACACTGAGGACAAGAGACACATGCCTAAAGCCTTCTGTCTTGAAGGTGCCTACTCATGCCAGGCTCCTTTTACCTATGTGGGTGCATGCTACTGTGTGTGCATCAGAAGATTCTACCACAACTGCCTTCTCCAAGGTCCACTGGCTCACCATAACTTGAAAGTTCTTCCTTCTCAGTTACCTTATCTTCCCCTTATTTTTCTCCTTTCCTTTTCTCCCTTTTCATCTGTTCATTTCTCCTTATTCTTTCATTTTACTATTCTTTCATCTAGCCACCCCCTTTTTCTCCTTTTCTTATTTTTTCCTTTTTCTCTATTTTTTTTAACCTTTATTTTGAAATCTTTTCCTCTTTTCCATTTATTTTTCTTCTCCTTGGTTTTATTATACTTTCTTTCTTTTGTTTCTCTCTTTTTCTTGCCTCATCCAAGGGGAGAAAGACATTAACTGTCCACTAGGAGCTCTGGTAGCATACTGCCTAAGGCACATGACTGCTAACCAGAAGGCTGGCGGTTCAAACCTATCAGCCACTCCTTGGAAGGAAGGTGTGGCAATCTATTTCTGTAGTGATACTGCTTCAAAAACCCAGGGAGGGGTCGCTATGAGTCGGGTCCGACTCAATGGCACATAACAACAACAGTCAGCCATATCTATGACACCAACCACCTCACCCAATGGACCAGTACCACCAACAGCTCTTGCACCATGTGATCAGCAACATAGGGTGGACAATCACTGTTAATCCCAACTGCAGTTCCTCCTTATAACAAACAGAGAGCTACAGTCACATTCCTACCAGTTATTACACCAACCCAGAGAAAGCTGGGGAGTGACCCAGTGTGGCAAAGCTACACACTTGCCCCACACATCGTGATATATATACAAAAAGCAAAACATAAAAGCAGGGAGTAACAAATCACCACATAACCAACAAATAAAGACAACAACTTCAAAATGTCTCAGAGGAAACAAACAACTTCAACTCAAACAAAGAAAAGGACAAGATAGTGGAAGTAAGTAGACACACTAAAGAACTAGGTAATCTCTTAGAGGAAGAACAGGTAATACAACTACATATTACTAATAAGGAACTCAAATATATAAATATATATGCATGTATAAGAAACCTTCCAGGAGCTCAAGAAAACTATAAACAAAGCAAGAAGAAGACAGACAATACCCTTGAAGAATTCAAGGAAATCATACAAGAGTAAAATGACAAAGTAAATAGAAAATAAGACATCACACTAAAAAAAAAAAAAAAACAAAAACTCACTGCCATGGAGTCATATCTGACTCATAGTGACCTCTCCTTGGGTTTCCAAGGTGGTATCTCCTCGGAAGTAGATTGCCTAATCTTCCTTCCAAGAAGGGGCTGATGGGTTTGAACCGCCAGCCTTCTTGTTAGCAGTCAAATTTAGAAATCCAGAGGATGAACACTAAAATTACAGAGATTGAAGGACAAAAGGGTAGACTCAAACTGGCTGAAGAATGCATTTCCCAGCTAGAAAACAAATCCCTTGACACTAGCTTGTATGAAGAAAAATCAACAAAAACAATGAAGAAAATCTAAGAATTACATGGGATTATATGAAAAGAAAATAACATATGCCTGATTGGAATTCCAAAACAAGGGTGGGGGGCGGGAAGCACTGAGAAAAATGTCAAAGACTTACTAGCAGAAAACTTTCCTAATATCATGAAAGACAAAAAGATATCCATTCAGGAAGCTCAAAAAAATGAACCCCATACAGGATAGGCCCCAAGAGAAAGTCACTAAGACATATCATAATCAAACTTTCCAAAACCAAAGAGAAAGAAAGACTCTTGACAGCAATTCAGTAAAACCCAAATGTTACCTACAAAGGGCAACCAATAAGACTAAGCTCTGATTTCTCCAGAAGCCATGCAGGTAAAAAGGCACAGAGATGATATATACAAAACCAACAAGGAAAAGAATTGGCAACCAAGAATTATATATCCAGCAAAAACGTCCCTCATATATGAGGGTGAGATTAAGACATTCCCAGACAAACAGAAATTAAGGGAATTTGTAAAAACCCAGACCAATCCTATAAGAAATGCTAAAGAGAGTCCTTTCAACAGAAAACCAACAATAGAAGACAACAAATTAAGATCAAGACACATGACCCCACCACCTAGAAACCAACCCAGGGGGGGAAAAAAAAAACCTCTTGAAACTAAAATAAGGTTATAAAAAGGTAAATGGAGAAACAGAGGAGTCAATCTGTAAACAACACCACCAACAAAGTGATTAAAGGGAATACATGGTATAATTACAAAGCTTCCAAATGGAGAGGAACTCAAGACCATGTCTATATAAGACAGACTGTTACAAACTTAGGGAGATAAGAATTTACTACAGGGTAACCACAAAGAAAATTAACAAGACTTCTAACCAAAAGAAGAAAGAAGAAAATCATAAGAATTTAGTAAACACAAAACTGACAACAATGAAAAAGAGAAAGAAAACTTGATGAACTCAGAATAGAAAAATATTTGGAACAAAAAAAATCACACCAACACACACACACACACAAAAGCACAAAAGAATGACAACAATAAATTAATCCCTGTCATTAAGTACACTCAATGTGAATAAACTAAATGCACCAGTCAAGAGAAATAGAGTGGCAGATTGGATAAGAAAAGAAGAACCATCAATATGCTGCTACAAGAGACCCACCTTAGACACAGAGATAAAAATAATTTAAAAATCAAGAGCTGGGAAAATACATATTAAGCTAATGGCAACCAAAATGGAGCAAGACTGGCAATATTAATTTCTAATAAAATAGACTTCAAGATGGTAACCAGCATAAGAGACAAAGAAGGGCATTATATGATGTTAAAAGGGTCAACTTACGAAGAGGAAATTACCATAAAAAATATCTATGCACCAGATAAAAGAGCTCCAAAATGCATAAAACATTCATTAACTAAATTGAAAAGAGAAATAGACAATTCTACAATAGTAGTAGTAGTAGATTTTAACACACCATTTTTAATGGACAGAACAACTAGAAAAAAATCAACAAAGATACAGAAGATCTCAACAACACAAGCAAACAACTTGACCTCATAGACATATATGGAGCACTCCAACCAATAAAAACACAATACACATTATTTTCTAGTACACATGGATCATTCTCCAGAATAGACCATATGGTACACCACAAAACAAGCTACAATAAATTTAAAACATGAAAATACTACAAAGCATCTTCCTGGATCACAATATTGTGAAATTAGAATTCAATAATAGGAAGATCAAGGGAAAAAATCAGATAAATGGAAACTGAACAACACACAGCTCAAAAACTGTGGGTAAAGAAGAAATAATGTGTGGGGAAAAAAAAATCCTAGAAACAAATGGGAGTGCAAACACAACATACCTATACCTTTGGGATAGAGCAAAAGCAATACCTAGAGGTTAATTTGTATCAATAAATGCATACATCAACAGGAAAGAATTAATCAAAACCAACACTTTAATCTGACAACTCCAACAATTAGAGTAGAGCAAAAAAGAAACTTACAGTTTCTAGAAGAAAGGAAATAATAAAGATCAAACCAAAATCAAAAAACAAACTCATTGCCACCGACTCAGAACCAACTAATAGCAACTCCTTTTTGGTTTCTGAGGTAGTAAACCTTTACCGAAGAAGGTTGCCTTGTCTTTCTTCTGTGGGGTGGCTGGTGGCTTTGAGCCACCAACCTTCTGGTTAGCAGTAAAATGCCTTAGGTATTATGCCACCAGAGCTCCTTATAGTGAAGATCAGAACATAAATATGAAGCTGTTGTTGTTGTTGTTGTTGTTTGCCGTCGAGTCGACCCCCAACTCATAGCAACCCCTCCTTGGGTTTCCGAGGCAGTATCACTACGGAAGTAGGATTGCCCAACCTTCCTTCCGAGGAGTGGCTGGGAAAAAAAAAATCAAGAAGACTAGAAAGTGGTTCTTCAAAAAAATGAACAAAATTGACAAGTAACTGGCAAATATAACTAAGGAAAAGAAAGAGAAAATGCAAATGACACTAATAATAAATGAAATGGGTAACATCACAACAGAATCAACTGAAATAAAAAGGATAATAACTGAATACTGTGAAGAATTGTATCCAACAATTTTGAAAATCTAGAAGAAATGTACAAATTTGAAGAAACACAAGACATACCTAAATGATCATAGACTGAGATAGAAAATTTGAACAGACCCATAACAAAAGAAGAAATTGAGCAAGTCATAAAAAAAAAAAAAACCTCTCCCCACCCCAAACACACACACAAAGTCCTAGCCTAGACAGCTTAATTGGAGATTTCTACCAAACATTCCTAGATGAGCTGACACCTATATTACACAAGCTATTCTAGAACACAGAGAAAAGGAAAGAACACTCCTTAAGGTATTTAGCATAATCCTGATACAAAAGCCAGGAGAAGACACCACTAAAAAAGAAAATATAGACTAATATTTCTCATGAATATAGATGTGATAATTCTCAATAAAATTCTAACCAATAGGATTCAACAGCACATCAAAAAAGAAACAATAATAATACATCACGATCAAGTGGGATTCATACTAAGAATGCAGGAATGGTTCAACATTAGAATAGCAATCAACATCATTCACCACATTAATAAAACAAAGGGAAAGAATTACATGATCATCTCAACTGAGCAAAGGCTTTTAACAAAATCCAATACACTTTCCTGACAAAAATCTCAGCAAAATAGGAATAGAAAGAAAATAAATTCTTCAACATAATTAAGGTGATACACACACACACCAAAAAAAAAAAAAAAAAAACAACCAACAGACCACAGTATTCTCAACAGAGACTGAAAGCATTCTCCATGAGTATGGGAACAGGACAAGGATGCCCTTTATCAACACTCTTATTCAATAAAAACTATTTGTGTTCTACCATGTGACAGTCAAAGCTTTCTGATCTTGCAGTATGATGAATTGAAAGTGAATTGGTGAAAGACATCGATTTTGATGAAGTAATTTGCAAATTGGCATCTTTGAAGACCAGGAAAGGGAAGTTCTGATTTAGTTGAGATGTTTGCTAAGTGCTGAAATGCTTGTGTATTTGTTCCTGTTTATTTTTATGGTATTTCATTTATGAATATATTTCCATACAAATTTGTCTACAACTTCTACATTATTTGGGCCATTACTGATTATGCAAACCTACAACATTAATGTATCTCATGTAACAGTAAAGTGTGACATTAAAATGAACATAATTTTGATGCAGTTCTTAAATGTTTCAATTTCAAATTCTATTGCTTTCTTACTGAATTTTCACTTTAATCAAATGAAGCTATGTAAATGTAAATACATTTAGGCTGTGCATAAGGTATTGCAATTTAAATGTGTAATTTTAATTTTGCTAATTAATTATGTCACAGCTATTGCCATTACATTCAGTAATATATGGGAATTCTGATTTATGAATAACATTAGTGCAGAACACATTATTAAGAATTATGTATGGTCTGGTATGGGAGGAGGCCCATAGGGGAGATTTACATCATGAGTTGCTGCACAGGGTGACACCAACTTTAGTGATGCCACTATTCTTAAATATCACCTATCTTTCTTTCTGCAGACTTCCTACACAAAAGATGGAAATAACCCAAATGTCTGTCAACAGATGAATAAATAAAATGTGACATAGCCATACAGTGGAGTATTATTTGGTCATAAAAAGAACATGCTACAACATGGATGAACATTATGCTGAGTGAATATGTCATACACAAATGGACAACTATTGTATAATTCACTTATATAAAATAAGCAAATACATTGAAACCAAAGCTTCTTAGTGGTTAACAGGGGTGAGAGAAGGGAGGAAAGGGAGAGTTTTTGCTTGGGGGGCACTGAATTTGTGTTAAGGGTGGTAAAATAGGGTTGTGCAACATGAAGAATGTGAACAATGTCCCTGAATTGTTCATGTAGAAACTGATGAACTGGGGAATGTGTATTTTTGTGTATAAGGAACTCTGGTGGCACTATGGTTAAACCATTGGGCTGCTAACCAAAAGGTCGGAGGTTCAAACCCATGATTTGCTCCAAGGGAGAAAAATGTGGTAGTCTGCTTCCTTAAAGATTTATAACCTTGGACACTCTATAGGACTAGCTGTGAATCAGAATCAACTCAATGGCAGTGAGATTGTGGGTTTTGTTGTGTATATTTGTATCACAATAACAAAAAAAAAAAAAAAATTAAACTGCAAGCTTCTCTAATTCTTTGAAATCAACCTCATCCTGTGACATGTTCTGCATGACTATTGGGAAGATTAGATTTTGCTCTTAACTTCCCATTTCACAGTCAGATAGTGACACGAGATATCTTTGTATTGCATTCTAACGTTCTTCTCTTACTTTATTTCATTTGCTCAACAGAATTGTCATGATCTCATAAACTGTATAAATTATAACACCAAAGCCTTTAAAAATAGCCTCCTATCACATGTATAGGAGCTCTGGTAGCATAGTGGCTAAAGCACTTGACTGCTAACCAGTAGGCTGGCGGTTCAAACCCACCAGCCACTCCTCGGAAGGAAGGTTGGGCAACCCTACTTCCGTAGTGATACTGCCTCGGAAACCCAAGGAGGGGTCGCTATGAGTCGGGGGCTGACTCGACGGCACATAACAACAGCAACAACAATCACATGTATGATCTTATGGACACCTGTTGCCAAAGATTCAATACTAAAAGTGTATTTCTCTTTGTCTTTTTCCTTTCTCCAAGCCTATAGAATCTTGTTTAATATATCTTGTTTCCAGTTGTCCTATTTCCAAATGATTCAGAGAAGAATTCCTTCAACTTCTTCCTCAAATTTTTATCTCTTAGGATGGCTAGAAGAGCTTGAACATTTTAAAAAGGAGAAAGCCTTTATTCTTTAAGCTACATCTCTTTAATAACCTGGCTTGAACTTGAAGCAGAGCAGACACACCAGAAAAAAGCATTTTGCTGTTGCCTTGGCAACATCCTGTCTCACAGACTACCAGTGAACCCAAACAAACAAACAAACAAAAAACCAAACCCATTGCCGTAGAGTCGATTTCTACTCATTACAGCCCAAAAGTCCTTAAATAGCTGAAGCAGGTGTAATCTCCATCAAAATGCCTCTTTTGGCATGTGTTTACTATTGAACACCCAAATGAAATGAGCTTTTGCATGAAGGCAAGAAAACCAGTGGTTGCTTGTCCATACATGAAGAGACAGGTGTCTCTAAGTCAGAATGCTTTGCCTGGCAAAACAAAGAGTGTGAGTCAGATGACTTGGATTTGGGGACAAATATTTGTTAAGGTTTTATAAATCAGCCAACACCATGACGCTGATTTCACTAAGAGGTTCTCTATATCATTTTGAATCATACAAGTTTGTTCTGTTCTCCAGAGATTGTAAAACCTTAAGAAATTCTTGCTTATTAAGTATTCAGATGGGTTTTTATAACTTAAATCTTGCCTCTACCTTCAATTTCTGATTGTTCCAAGCAAGAGAGACAGTTATTTCTATAGATAACCAGTCAACAGGTCCCTAGGTGACACAAATAGTTTGCAATCAACTAGTACCCTAAAAGTTGGCAGTTTGAACCTCCGTGTTCTTGGTATCTAGTGCTGCTCTGATGAGAATATACTACAAATGGGATGGCCTTAAGAAACAGGAGTTTATTCTCTTACAGTTCAGGAGGCTAGAAGTCCAAGTTCAAAGTGCCAGGCTCTAAGGACTGGGTGAAAGTCCCCGAGCCTTGGCTTCAGCTCCCCTCCTGGCCTCCTGCTCCTGGCCCACTGAAGCCAGAGGCTTTTCTTCACTCAGACAGCTGCTGGCTGCTGAGACAGACAAACCCAAGATTGACAAGTAAAAGGACACAGTCCCAATGTTACCAAACCACATGGCAGGCCACTAATTTAAGTTCATTGAAAGTCCCAAGGTCGGCAGAGCATGGCAGGCTGCTGGACAAGAACAAGGGCATATGCAGGGTTCAAGCATGCCATGAAGCTAGAGACCGTTACCAAAGCTGTTTCTTATATACAGGAAGCAGACCACATACCCAACACAGCTACTCAGCTGCTCCAACAGACTTCACCATGGAGTTACTAATCTCATTATGTGGAATAACTATATTCAGCTGCCCAGCCACTCAACTAGGCCCAGTCAAGTTGACACACAAACGTAACCACCGGACTACACAATGGCACTATGGTAGAAAGGCAGGGTGATCTGCTTGTATGTAGATTATAGCCAAGAAAAGTCTATGGAGTAGTTGTACTCTGTAGCACATGGGGTCACCAAGAATCAGAAGAATCCATTTGACAGCAATGGTTTTTTTGTTCTTTTTTGTTAACCAGTCACAGGCATTTTCTAATGCTCATCAGAATGCCTCCTTTTCAATAACGAAAATCCTCACAACTGGACCAATAAACAACATCATGATAAACAGAGAAAAGATTGAAGATATCAGGGAAATATACTACTTGGATCCGCAGTCAGCACCCATGGAAACAGCAGTCAAGAAATCTGATGTCATATTGCACTGGGAAAATCTGCTGCAAAAGATCTCTTTAAAGTGTTAAAAAGCAAAGGTGTCACTTTGAAGACTAAGGTGTAACTGACCCAAGCCAAGGTAGTTTCAATAGCCTCATATGCCCGTGAAAGCTGCACAATGAAGAAGGAATACCAAGAAGAGTTGATGTCTTTGAATTATGATGTTGGCAAAGAATACTGAAAATACCACAGACCGAGAGAAGAATGAACAAATCTGCTCTGGATGAAGTGCAGCTAGAATATTCCTTAGAAGCAAGAATGGCCAGACTTCATCTCACCTACTTTGGTTATATTGCCAGAAGGGGCCATTGTCTGGAGAAGGATATCATGCTTGGTAAAGCAGAGGATCAACAAAGAAGCGGAAGACTCTCAATGAGATGGATTGACATAGTGCCTGCAGTGATGATCTCCAGCTAACAAGTTTGTGAGAACAGCGCAAAGCAGGGCAGTGTTTTGTTCTGTTCTACATAGAGTCACTATGCGTTGGAGCCACATCAAGCATGCCTGACAACAACATGCTTACTAAAAGACTTTACTAAGAGAGTTAAAAGAGAGCTTACAGACTGGGAAAACATCTTTAGCAAAGACATATCTGATAAGTGTCTAATCTCTGAAATATATAGAAAATGTCAATAACTCAAGAACAAAAAGACAAAAATTCAGTCAAAAATGGGAAAGAACAGGCACTTCACCAATGAGGACATTCAGGCAGCCAACAAATATATCAAAAAATACTTGCAATCTTTAGCCATTAGAGAGGCAAATCAAAATTATAATTAGATACTATCTCAACCCTGCAAGAATGGCAATGACAAAGTAAATGCTGGTGAGATTGTAGAGGGATTGAAACTCTTATACATTGCCAGGGAGATTGAAAAATGGTACAACCACTGGGGAAAACAGTATGGCACTACCTCACGAAGCTAGAAATAGCAATACTTTACAATCAACAATCCCATTTTTAGGTCTCTATATAGGAGTGGGATTACTGAATTGTAAGGTATTTTTATTTCTTATATCTAGAGTTAGAAAAGCAGTGAAACAAATAGAGATATGTACACTTATGTTTATTGCAGCATTATTTACAATAGGAGAAAGATAGAAATAACCTAAGTGTCCATCAGTGGGTGAATGAATAAACAAACTGTGGTACATACATATAATGGAATAATACACAACTATAAAGAATAATGAGGAATCCACAAAACATCTTAAATATGGATGAATCTGGAGGACATTATGCTGAATGCAATAAGTGAATCACATAAAGACAAGTATTGTATTGCCTCATGACTATTAAAAGTCAAGAATAGTTTATTCAAGCAGAAAGCAAAATTTTTTGATGGTCACCAGGAATGGGAGGGAGTAGGAGGGGGAATCACTTTCTAGATAGTGAACACTTATTACTTTTGGAAAAGAGAAGACTGAATATGGGTTAAATTAACACAACTTGACAAAGGTAAATAAACACACTAAGAAGTACATGAGAAAAAGGGATAATTTTGATAAATGCTAGAGCATATACAATTTTGCAACAACAGAAGAAACAACTAAAAACAAATGTGTGGTTATGTAGGTAGATTTGGATGCATGTATGTGTATAGAAAGGTGTATATGAGTAAATGCAAGGGTATGTATAAGTATGTCTGACAGCATATACATATACACATTTGCATGTGCTACTTATATATCAACATATATAATAAACTACATAGGGAACACAGTTATGGAAGCTTCCTAGACATATCCAAACAACTCACAGGATTGGTTTACTGGGTTAAAAAGCTTGGGACCATAATCTCGGGGGACAATTTAGTCAACTAGCACAACATGGTTCACAAAGATAATGTTCTAATTCTAGTTTGGTGAGTAGCATCTGGGGTCATAAAAGTTTGTGAGCAGCCACCTAAGATACAACTATTTGTCTCTATGCATACAGAGCAAAAGAGAATGAAGGAAATCAAAGACTCAAAGAAGACACTAATCCATGGGACTAGTAGCCCACATGAACCACAGCCTCTCCTAACTGAGACCAGACAAGCTAAATGATCTCCAGCTACCACTACTGACACTTCTGACCAGGGATATAATAGAAGTTCACAGATAGAATAGAAGAAAAATGTAGGAAAAAACTTAAATTCTTATAAAAGGCTAGATGTACCTGATGGAGAATAGAGAAACCCCCAAGATTATTGTGCTAAAATAATCCCATGTTTGAACATGGCATTGCAGTTATTTCTTAAAGACACCTTTCGGCCAAATTATAGATTGTCTTATAAAATAAGTAGTATCACCTGTGAGTAACACGCCCCAGTAAACAATGAGTTATATGAGACCAAATGGTCAACATTTATCCTAGCAAAGATGAGAGGCAAGGGAGGAAGGGAAGTTAAATCAATGGAAACAGAACAAATAGAATGGAAATTGTTAGAATGCTGACACACTGTAAAGATTGTAACCAATGGAGTAACAATTTGTAACAATTGTAACAATTTGCATAAAAGTTGATAATGGGGTACCTAATTTATTGTGTAAATTTTCACTTAAAGTACAATAAAATACTACTTTAAAAAAAAGTGAACTGGGGAGGCGGGGCAAGATGGCGGACTAGGCAGAAGGATTGCACAGACCCTCTTCAACAAAGAAAAGGGCAACCAATTAACACAGACACAGAAGATAATCTTGGACCCCTGAGCCTTGAAGGAAAGGATGAAGATTTGGACTAAACCCCAACTAGCAGAAGAATTTGCGTGAAAATACCAAAAAAAGGAGACCTACGGAGCTGCGGTCTGACAGCGAACTGAGTGACCCTG
>NW_006921599.1:6044139-6047708 GCF_000298275.1 Orycteropus afer afer
AAAAAAAAAAAAAAAAAGTGAACTGAAGACCAATAGCAGGAAGACAGGAACTTTGAGAGATTTCACGAATCCTTGCAGAAGACATAAGACTCCTGGATGAGAGACAAGGAACATTCTGACTCACAACAATGGCAGTGGTTGAAGCTGTAAAGCTGCTTTGAGACCTTGGTGAAAAGAACAGCACACAACAGAGATAGGGACAACATGAGGAGAGAAGCATTCTTCTCATGAACGAGTAGGACACAAATAGTTTGTATTTTTTCCTGTGGATCTGCTGTTGCAGAAACCTTTGGAATTAACACCCTGGCAGTGGACAAGGTTTTAATGGTATAGCAGTGGGCACCCCAAGGGCCAGTGTGGACTAACATAAGAGGACTCTTGGGAAGCACTCTGAGAACTGCCCAGAGAATCCCCAAAATAATTGAGAGACATTTGGGATGCTGGGGTGAGGTCCTCATTATGCAAGTAGGTACAGTAAGCAAATAAATATTGCCTTATTATAGTGTTACTTTGTTTGTGCTCACATGTTGGAGGTAATTTTCTTGACCTGATTTTGGAGTCTCTCCAATATTTATGAAGAAAAAAAAAAAATGGTGATGTAGTTCTTTCCAGCACCTGGCCGGTAAGAAAAGGAGCAGGCTCCCAGCCTGGATCAGTCCTGAATAAATCAGGTGAACAGTGTGAACATCATTTTCCTTTTCTCTTTATCTTCATTAGAATATTTTAGTTGCTAACATGCTTTACCATGGTCATCGAGTCAATCTGACTCATAGTGACCCTGTAGAAAAGAATAGAACTGCCCCATAGAGTTTCTAAGGCTGTAAATTTTACAGAAGACTGCCGTATCTTTCCCTGGTGGAGTGGCTGGTAGGTTTTAATTGTTGACCTTTTGGTTAGCAGTCAAGCACTTAGCCACTATTCCACCAGGGCTTCTTAACATGTTTTAAGATGATTATATAACCTCTGGACTGATGGAGAACAGGAGCAGAGGAAAACATTATAATGGAGGTTAGGTAATGTAGCTGTTATTGGTCACCATTGAATTGATTCTGACTCATGGTGATCCAATGTGTTTCAGTGTAGAACTGTGTTCAATGGGTTTTAAAGGTTGTGACCTTTCAGAAGACCATCAGGTCTTCTGAAGCTCTTCAGGGTGGGTTCAAACATTCAAATTTTTGGTTAGTTGTCAAGCACTTAACCATAAGTGTAACCAAAAGACTCTGTAGATACCGTTAGTCAAGTAAAACATTGATCCCATATCAAAGACTACATTTATGAAAGATGAGCTCTTCAAGTGACCAAGAACACTGCTGACTATCACCACTCTATCTTGCTGGCCAAACAAGGCAAAGGTTAGCGGGTTGATAACAGTGTAAAAAAAAGGCAGATAATAAAGTTCCTTTAGAGTGAGATGAGATTAATACAAGCCACTCTTAATTACTAACACATGCTTCATCAGAGTGTGTTTCTTCTAATCAAGAAATCACCAAGTGAAGAAAGATTTCACCTGTTTAAATTAGTTCGGCAACCTCTACCTTCACTTCTCTTCAATCACCTGACACTTGCTCCAAATCCTATTTACGTTAATGCAGTGATCAAAAACTTGCTCAACGATGGGTAGCTAGCCCTCAACCAGTTACTGTGACTTCCACAGCTTGAAAATGTCTAGAATGGCTTTTTTTCTGCCATTTCACTTGCTTTTGGAAAAATTATGGTAAGAAGATTAAAGTCAACACATAAGCAACAAAGAACTTCTTTGGTTATGTCACTCTTGCATGCCTCTATTACCTCCAGTAATAATAATAAATATCCAGTAGGGATATTTCATTACTAACTTTTTGGAATGAAAACTCAATGGAAGTGTTTATTTATTTCAATTGTATTTATTCTTCTCTAGAATATGATTTGAAATAAAATAACAGATCTTATCTATAGACAGGGAGCTCTGGTAGCATAGTGCCTAAGGCACTCGACTGCTAACCAGAAGGTTGGAGGTTCAAACCCATCAGCCACTCCTCGGAAGGAAGATGGGGCAATCTACTTCCATAGTGATACTGCCTTGGAAACCCAAGGAGGGGTTGCTATGAGACGGATCCGACTCCACAGCACATAATAACAACAACATCTATAGACAAGCTATTATGTACAGACAAGCTTTCACAGGAAATATTTGATATTTGATCCACTCTTTTTATTTTTTTCATTTTTTATTGTAGTGGGTATAACAAAAAAAATGTCGTTTCAACATTTTTACATGTACAATTCAGTGACATTTATCATATTTATTATGTTGTGTAGCCATCATGACTATCCATTTCCAAATTTTTCCATTACTTTTAACAGAAGCTCAGGGCCTGCCAAGCAATAACTTCATCTTTTCCCCTTCCTCCTACTCCTGGTAACCACTAATAGACTTTGGTCTCTCTATATTGGCCTAGTCTAGATATTTCATGCAAGTGTGGTCATATTATATTTGTCCTTTTGTGAATGACTTATTTCACTCAGCATAAGGTTTTCTTAAAATGCCTATACAAAATTAAATTATTTTACATACTCCCTGTGTCAAGACTGTGAAGGATCTAAGATTTTACATCACTTGTAAGCTAACAAATAACTTAGCTTATGGGATTTCATGAATGCTTGCAGAAGACATAAGACTCCTGGAACAGAGACAAAGAACATTCTGACCCACAACAATGGCAGTAGTTGAAGTATCAGCATGCTCTTGTGCTGGCTCTGCAAGGCCCAGTGTCCACAGAACAATATAAAGAGGGTCAAGTGACTCCTGTATACACAGTAGGTTGCATTACAAGTGAGAAAGGAACCCTGAGCATAGGTCACCCAAATCTTTTATAATGAATGGTAAGTATGTCCAGGCATTGTTCCAAAGGGAGACACCATCTCTATCTTCAAAGGCTATTTGCTATACAAACATCCATGAACAGATAGTCCAGAACAAAGGCACATGATACCTCTGCTCACAAAATGTGCAGAACATGAGCTATCCATTGAGAATTCTGTCCCAATCTTACGCATACTTTTCAAAAATGAATATTCATATGTCCAATTATACAAATTATATAAGAGAGCCCCCTAAGTAGCATTATAATATAGATTTTACTTTGAAAGACATAATCTTAATTTACATGCTGTTAGAATTCCTTTCCCATTTAATAGTATTGTACACGAAAACATGTAATGAAAATAATAGTAGTAAAAGAAATGTCACTGGTTTCGAAAAGTGGCAGATTTCTATTTGAACTGAGGTAATTAATAAACCTAGTAATCAATTAGAAAACCAGTTGGAGAAGGCCTTGTAATTAAAACAGAATTTGAAAGAGACCTAGATAGGACTGTCCTTTTATAGTATTGATTTGAACAGAGAAACACTAGTATAAATAAATAATCAAAGAGAAGACTGTTGGTTCCATGTTGCTATGAAAAAAAAAAAAAAAAAAAAACCTCTTGGAATGGCGTGGTAGTTATGTTTGTGTGTCAACTTGGCTGGGCCTGGTTGAATGGCTGGGCAGCTGGTGGTAGTTATTCCCCATGATGAGACTGGCAATCAA
>NW_006921599.1:6048378-6053306 GCF_000298275.1 Orycteropus afer afer
GGAAACAATCAGCCCTAGGACATGATGGCCCTTGAGACTAGAAGAACTAGTTGGTGCCTGGCTACCAATGCCAACCACTCAGGAAAGGATCAAATCTGGTGATCCTGGATAGAGTGGGAGAAAAACATGGAACAAAATCCAAAATTCAATAATGACCAGAAGAATTACTCATTGGATGGAGTCTAGTGAGGCCCCTAATACTATGGCCCTGGGATACATTCTGGGCCTAGAACAAAGCTCACTCCCAGCAGCTGGCTCTCAGCCCAATAGTAATCAAGATATACACACAGACCACTCAACCCAGGATGATGCACCCACATACTCCATGGGAATGTATTCTTTGGAACAATTGACCACGGGGCACCAGAGGGGCAACATTCAAACAGAGGAAATGCAGGACACATAGGAGTACATAACTATGAGGGGTACGGGGGAGGGGAGGGTTACTGGGCAGGGAGGGAAGGAGACTGGGTTAGGGTTGGGCATGGTAAATGGGGAGTGAAACTAAATGTACATGTAATGTTGAATGTAAAACAAACTCTGCTCTGTAAACTTGCACCTAAAGCACAATTATAAAATAAATAAATAAAAATAATGTCCATATGATGTGGAAGGAAATCTCAGGAATACAGGATGCAAAGAAAAGCAACTGGTCCAAAGCAGACTTTTCCCCCACTCCACTGCCACTGGGTCAATATACTCATAGTGACTCTACCATAAATAAATAGATAAATAAATAAATAAATAAATAGATAGATAATAAATTAACAAACAAACAAACAAATAAATAAATAAGTATAAGACAAGGTAAAATTGTCCATAGGGTCTTCACAGCTACAAATCTTTATGGAAGCAGACTGCCTCCTCTTTCTCCCATGGAGTGGCTGATGGGTTGAAACTTCCCAACATTTTGGTTAGCAGCCCAGTGCTTTAACTACAGCACCACCAGAGCTCCTTAGACTTTTCCAGTGGTGAATAAATACTAATAGGCTAGTTTTGTGTGTGTGAGTTGTTGTTTTTGTTTTTTCTTAATCTGCTAGAAGTACTTGACAGCTGAAATGAATGCTTTTAATCTTCTCTTTTGTTTTTCTTTCTCATGACACTTTCTCTATCCCAAGTTAGGAAATATAATAATCCTATAAATCATCGATAAACAGAATTTATTCAGATACCAAAAATCTCAGTGTGCAATGCTTTCAATCTTCCAGAATTTGATAGAACTTTATAAAGATAGACCTATAGAAAGTAAATTGAATTTCATCTCTCCCATTCACTTACTGAGATAAATATGCATCCCTTTGTTGTCTGGTATTTTTAGATGCTTGGACAATAATATATCTTTCTAATCCATGATGATGTTAATATTGACCTAAGTAAATATTATTAGTGTTTACATAATTTAACTTGAAAACTCTGGAAAGCTGTTCCTTACAATATTCCCCTATCCAGGTGACCAAAATAGGTAAATAGATGATAGATAGATAAACAAACAAAACTATAGTCTAGCATCAAAGTACATGAAAGTTTGTAAATGGGATTTTGTCCACCACAGAGGATCAGAACACTGATTCTGAAGCCAAATTGTCTAAGTCCAACTCTTTGCTTCATCACTTACTAGCAGTGTTGTCTTTATTGCTAGCAGCTGTCTGGTTGGCCCTCAACTCCTGGCAACTCATGCACAACCAAACAAAATTCTGCCTGGTCCTGCACCATCCTCATTATCACTTGGCAATTGGGCTGTTGTGATCCACAGGGTTTTCCCTGGCCAATTTTTTTTTTTTTTTTAATATTTGGATTTCATTTATTTATTTTTATTTTAAGAGCTTGTTTTACATTCAAAGTCATGCGTACATTCAGTTTCATTCCCCATTTTTCATATCCAGCCCCAACCCAGTCTCTTCCCCTCCCTACCCTGCAACCCTCCCCCTGTGCCCCTCATAATTATGCACTCCTGTTTGTCCTGCATTTCCTCAGTTTGAATGATGGTCCTTTGGTGTCCCATGGTCTATTGCTTTAAGGAATGTGTTACCATTGAGTGTGTGGGTGAGCCATCCTGGGTTGAGTGGTCTGGGTGTACATCTTCTTAACTATGGGATTGAGAGCCCACCCCTAGGGGTGAGTTTTTTTCTAGGTGCCAAATATGTTTCAGGGCCATAGTATTGGGAGTCTCACCAGATTCATCTGACCAGTAATTCTGGTCATTACTGAGTTTTTGGATTTTGTTCCACGTTTTCCCTCCCACTCTATCCAGGATCTCCGTATTTGATCCTTTCCTGAGTGGTTGGCATTGGTAGCTGAGCACCATTCAGTTCTTCTGGTCTCAAGGACCATCATGTCCTAGGGCTGATTGCTTCCAAATGCCCTTGGTTTGTGTGTGTGTGTGTGTGTGTGCGTTCTTCTTCACTTCTGATGCTAGGAGACCATGAGCTACATTTTAGATGGCTGCTTGAAAGCTTTTAAGACCCCAGTCACTACTCACCAATGTAGGATGTGGAACAACACTTTTAAGTATTTTGTTGTGCCAATTGAGTCTGGTGTACCCCAGTACTATGGTCTTGAGGTTGTAGCTCTATTGGATCTCTCTCCCATAGTGTTGGGATGTCTGTGAGGCATTACTCTGTGTCTGTTTTCTATTGTTTCTGTAAGGACTACAGGTATTTTGTAACACTGGTGTCTGTACAAGATTAGCCTCAGCTGAGTCTATTCTTGGTCTAGAGTATATCTCTATTCACTGATCCCTGTCTGATCATCTCAGGTATTTATGTGTTTATCTGTATAGCATAGTGTTTGGTTTTAATGGCAATGTGGTATTGTGGACACATTGCTTGATTTTAGCATCTGTCATCTATCTCTTATGTGCACAGTTCAGTGTCTTCTCATTTCCCAATGTTATCATGGTGGTCATATATCCTTCCTGTATATCCCTCCCCCTACCCATGTCAGCGTGTAAGTCCCAACTAGCCCTAAATTGAGTCCTCCCTTTCCCTCCCCATTCCAGTAACCTACTAGGTGAATTCCCTTTCCCAAGCAAACCCTTCTCTGTCTTTTTACAGTAATGGGCTCATACAGTACTTGCCTTGCAGTTGACTTATTTCATTCAGCATAATGTCCTCCAGGTTCATCCACGTTGTGAGATGATTCATGTATTCCTCATTGTTCTTTAATGTGGCATAGTATTCCATTGTGTGGATATACCATAATTTGGTTATCCACTCATCCATTGATGGGCATTTAAGTTGTTTCCATCTCCTTGCTATGGTGAATTGTGCTGCAATGAACATAGTTGTACATATGTCTGTTCGTGTGCTCTCTCTTGCCTCTTTAGGATATGTTCCTAGTAATGGAATTGCTGGGTCAAATGGTACTTCTATTTTCAGTTTTTTAAGGAAACGTCATACCGTTTGCCATAATGGTTGTACCATTTTACAATCCCACCAGCAGTGTACAAGAGTTCCAATCTCTCCACAGCCCCACCAGCATTTTACTTTCTGACCTGTTGAACTTTGCTATTATTGCTGGGGTGAGATGATATCTCATTGTTGTTTTGATTTGCATCTCTCTAATGATTAATGATCATGAGTAATTTCTCATGTGTTTGTTGGCTGCTTATATATCTTCTTTGGTGAAGTGTCTGTTCAAGTCTTTTGCCCATTTGTGAGTTGGGTTATTTGTTTTTTGGTGTTGAGGTGTTGAAGTTTTCTGTAAATTTTGGAGATAAGTTCTTTGTCAGATATGTCATAGGCAAATATTTTCTCTTAATCTGTAGGTTCTCTTTTTACCCTTTTGATGAAATCTTTCAATGTGCACAAGAATTTAATTTTTCAAAGGTCACAGTCATCTAGCTTGTCTTCTATCTCCTGCACATTCTGGGTTATGCTTGACAGTCTATTTATGCCGTAAATTAGGGCTCCTAGATTTGCACCTATTTTATTTTTGATGAATTTTATAGTTTTGAGTTTTACATTTAAGTCTTTGAGCCAGCTGGAGTTTGTTTTTGTGTATGGGGTGATGTATGAGTCTTGTTTCATTTTTCTACAGGTGGATATCCAGTTTTGCCAGTGCCATTTGTTAAATAGGCTATCTCTTCCCCATTTAATGGGCTTTGGGCCTTTGTCAAAGATCAGTTGTCCATAGATGAATGGGTCTATGTCTGAGCTTTCGATTCTGTTCCATTGGTTTATCTGTCTGTCATTGTACCAATACCATGCTCTTTTGACTACTGTGGCTATATAGTAGTTCTTAAGATCTGGGAGTGTGAGACTTCCCACTTTGATTTTCTTCTTGAGAAGTGCTCTGCTTATTCTAGGTCTCTTTCCTTTCCATATGAAATTAGTAATTAATTTTTCCATGTCCTTAGAAAATTTTATTGAAATCTGGATTGGGATTGCATTAAATGTATAGATTGCTCTAGGTAGTATTGACATTTTCACAATGTTTAGTCTACCTATCCATGAATAAGGCATGTTCCTCCATTTATGTAGTACCCTTGTCTTTTGTAGCAGTGTTTTATAGTTTTCTCTGTATAGGTCTTTTGTGTCTCTAGGTTTATTCCTAGATATTTTCTCTTTTTCATAGCTATAGTGAATGGTATGGTTTCCCTTATTTCTTTATCAGAGGAGTCCTTGCAGAGTAGAGAAATCTAACTGATTTTTGTATCCTGCCACATTGCTGAACCTCTCTAGTAGTTCCAGTAGTCTTTTTATTGAATACTTTGGGTTTTCTATGTATAGGATCATATAATCTGAAAGTTTTAATTCCTCTTTGCCAATATGTATGCCTTTTATTTCTCTTTCTTGCCTTATTGCCCTGGCCAGAACTTCCAATACAATGTTAAATAGAAGTGGTGATAGTGGGCATCCCTGTCTGTTTCCCATTCATAAGGGGAATGCCTTGAGTCTTTCTCCATTAATAACGATGTTGGCTGTTGG
>NW_006921599.1:6053406-6055108 GCF_000298275.1 Orycteropus afer afer
ATAACGATGTTGGCTGTTGGCTTTGCATATATACCCTTTATTATGTTGAGGAATTTCCCTTCTATCCCTATTTTGCTGAGAGTTTTAGATAGGAATGGATGTTGGATTTTATCAAATGCCTTTTCTGCATCAATTGATATAATCATATGATCCTTTTATTTTGTTTTGTTTATGTGGTGGATTACATTGATTGATTTTCTGATGTTGAACCACCCTTGCAAACCTGGTGTGAATCCCACTTGGTCCGGATGTATTAATTTTTTGATATGTTGTTGGATTATGTTGGCCAGGATTTTGTTAATGATTTTTGCTTCTATGTTCATAGTGATATTGGTCTGTAGTTTTCCTTTCTAGTGTTGTCTTTCCCTGGTTTTGGTATTAGTGTTATGCTTGCTTCATAAAATGAGTTTGGGAGTACTCCACCTTTTTCTATGTTCTGGAATAGCTTGAGTAGCATAGATGTCAACTCTTCTTTGAATATTTGATAGAATTTTCCGGTGAAGCTATCAGGCTTTTCTTTGTGGGAAGTTTTTTTTATGACCTGTTCAATTTCTTCCCTTATTATGGGTCTGTTCAAGTTTTCTATTTCTGAGTGGGACAATTTAGGCAGGTCTTGTGATTCTAGAAACTTGCCCATCTCTTCTAGGTTCTCAAATCTATTGGTGTACAGTTTTTCGTAATATTCTGTCAGTATCTTTTTTATTTCAGTTGATTCTGTTGTGATGACACTGTTTTCATTTACAATTCTTGTGATTTAGGTCTTCTTCTTCTTTTCTTTTGTTAGGTCTGCCAATGGTTTATCGATTTTATTAATCTTTGTGAAGAACCAGCTCTTTGTTTTGTTGATTTTCTCTATGGTTTTTTTTTTTGTTGTTGTTGTTGTTTCCTGTTACATTTATTTCTGCTCTGATCTTTATTATTTCCTTGCTTCTAGATACTGTAGGACTCTTTTGTTATTCTATTTCTAGTTGTTGTAGTTGATAAGTTAGAGTATTGATTTTGTTTCTTTTCTCTTTTTTGATGTATGCATTAATTGCTATAAACAGTCCTTGAGTACTGCTTTTGCTGTGTCCCATGGGTTTTGGTAGGATGTATCTTCATTCTCATTAGTTTCTACGATTTTTTTTAATTTCAGTTTTTATCTGTTCTGTAACCCAATAGTTTTTTAGCAAAGAGTTGTTCAGCTTCCATATGTCTGATGCTTTTTCCTTGCTCTTTCTATTATTAATTTCTAGTTTTATAGCATTGGGGTCAGAGAAGATGCTTTGCAGTATTTCAGTGCTTCTGAATTTATTGAGGCTTGTTTTATGTCCTAGCATATGGTCTATTCTGGAGAAGAATCCATGTGCAATGGAAAAGAATGTGAATTGTGTTTTTCTTGGGTGAAGTGCTCTATATATGTCTATGAGTTCCAGCTGGTTGATTCTGTTGTTAAGTTCTTCTGTATCTTTGCTGAGTTGTTTTCCCATTGACCTGTCTCTCCTTGAAAGTGGTGTGTTAAAGTCCCCTACTACGAATGTAGAGTTGTCTATCATTCCTTTTAATTCAGTTAATATTTGCTTCACATATTTTGGAGCATTTTCATTGGGTGCATAAATATTTATTATTGTAACTTCTTCTTTGTCAATTGATCTTTCAGCATCATATAATGCCCATCATTATTTCTTAAGATGTTTTTCACCTTAAGGTCTATTTTATCAGA
>NW_006921599.1:6062700-6063703 GCF_000298275.1 Orycteropus afer afer
CGTTGTCCTCCAGACCGGCAAAAGTCCACAGCTCAGCCCACCTTTCTTTTCACCTTCTCCGTTTGTTCCCCAGCCACCGTGCACAGTCCATGCAGTCCCTGGCTAGCAGGGTGATTTTTAGGTTAATTTTTAGGTCTTACCACCACTTGGGAATGTCCAAGTCATTGTGCCAGACCGCAGCTCTGTATATCTCCTTTTTGGTATTTTCATGCAAATTCTTCTGCTAGTTGGGTTTAGTCTACTTCTGTACCCTTCCCTTCAAGGCTCAGGAGTCCAAGATTATCTTCTGTGTCTGTGTCAAATGGTTTCCCTTTTCTTTGTTGAAGAGGGTCTGTGCAGTCCTTCTACCTAATCTGTCATCTTGCGGGCTCTCCCATCCTTTAACTCTTAATTTGTTTTTATCTTTGTGTCTAAGGTGTGTCTCTTGTAGGCAGCATGTCAATGGGTCTTCTTTTCTTACCCAGTCTGCCACTCTCTTTCTCTTGATAGGTGCATTTAGTCCCTTCACATTGAGTGTAATTAGTGATAGTTATGATTTGATTGGTGTCATTCTATTGTGTTTTTTTTGTCTTGTCATTGGTGATTCCTTGGTCCGTGTATATTTCTGTGCTGAGTTCAGTTTGTTGGCTAATGCTTTCTCCCTTTTCTTCTTTATAGTTGGTTTTGTGTTTATTAAGCCCATATGTTTTCCTTCCTTCTGGATTTGCTTAGAAGAATTGTTACTCTCTGTGGTTACCTTGGAGTATATTCTTGTCTCTACATTTTTAGAACAGTGTGTGCTGCAAAGATATTGTCATGTTTTCATCTCCATTTGAGGGTCTGTACCTAGAAGTATTATTCCCTCTGATAGGTTAGTTGCTGTTGTGTGTTGCTTGAGTTCCTTGGTTTTTAAGGTAGAATGTTTTATGGTCTTATTGTTGTTGTTGTTGTTATATGCCATCGAGTCGGCCCCGACTCATAGCGACCCCTCCTTGGGTTTCCGAGGCAGTATCACTACGGAAGT
>NW_006921599.1:6064728-6072973 GCF_000298275.1 Orycteropus afer afer
TGCATTAATCTTAATATTCTGTTCCTCAATGATTTTCTTGAGTTCCTCCAGGGAACTGTCTGTGTTCTCCTTGTTTCTGTTTGGGGTTTCCTTAGGCTCTTGTATATCTCTATAAACATATCTCCTAAATTCCTTCTCAGATAATTCTATGGCCTCCTCTTCTTCCATGTATAATGAGACCTTTGTTTGTGGTTTAGCTTCTAATGCCTTGTCCTGTTTTTTTTTTTTTTTCGTTTGATTTGAGGTTGCCTATTGTTTCCTAGATATTTTGAGGTTGTCTTTAACTGCTGGTTACATGTTGATTTGTTTTGTCTTGGTTTTATGGTTTAATATTTTAAAAAGGTGAAGCTGGTATATTTTATTTTATTATTGATTCAGGTATGCTGGGTCACATACCTGAATCAATAATAAAATAAAATTTTTCTTTGTGATGGTGGAATCACTGTGTGGAATGTGGATATGTGTTTCTGTTTGTCGTGAAGAGGGTTTAGAGTTCGAACCAGGAGCTTTTGTGGTAATTGGCTGAATATGGTTTCTTCTATTGAATGAGTGAAGTTATTGGCAGAGAAGGTGGGAGCAGAAGAAGGAAAGCTCGGTGTTGCTAGAGTGGGTTTCTAGGGCTTTGTGTGGACCATTATTGACGATGTACTGTTATTTACAAGCCCACAGTTCAATTTCAGGAAAGATTCCTGTTGTTAGGGAGTCGCCACTTTCTGCCAGGCTCAGGCACACTCAAAGACCCTACTTCTGAGGCCCCTCGGTGCCAAAAAGCCAATCCAAGGCAAATTCCCGGGCTGCACTCAGCTGCAGATTCCTCTCTCTCTCCACCCCATCTGCCCACAGTGCCGGACCAATCTGCCCAGACCATGAATGGCTCAGGAGTTTGTCTGTGATACTGCCCACCTGCAGCACCAAAAATGCACATGATTTCAGCTGCGCTGGAGTTGGGGGAGTGTCTGCTATTAATCTGTGGTCCCAATATCAATGACAAAGACAAGCACAGACATCTCCATGTCTCCCAAGCTCACTCAGTGACCTGCTGAGAGGGGAGCGAGCTCACCCTCCTGGAGCACCAGTGAGCTCTCTGCTTGGGTTCCAGTGGTGCTGCACATGCCTGTTTGCACCTAGCCAACCCGAGTTACTGATAAAATCAGGTGCTGAAGGTAAATCCTTGGGGTGTTTGCTGGGATGTTTGTGTGGTTGCTGGTATGCTTATATAGGATGTCTTCTTCCTTGGTTCACGGAGATCTCAGGTGGCCCCCTCACCTGCCAGTCAATGACTGCCCTGGGGAGGTTTCCAATGGCCTCTCTCAGCTGCCCGTCTGTCCTCTGCCAGGTAGATCTTCCTTAAATACTCTCCCTGTGCCTTTCCTCTAATTCTGCTCTTCTGTGTTCAGTGCTCTCTGATTCAGTGAGCTGATCAGAGCACCAAAATCCATAATTCAAACTGCTGTACCTAGTTTTTCAAGCACTAAGATGCTAGAGTGAAATAGCACGGTGATTACTGATGAGACTATTTTGAAACCCCTCTCCCCTGGCCAATTTTTGAAAGTTGATTGCCAGGCCTTTCTTCTTTGTCTTAGTATGGAAGCACTACTGAAACATGTACAGCATTACAGCAACACACACGCCTCCTCTGATAGATGAGTTGTGGCTGCCCATGAGTTGCATTGGCTGGGGATTGAACCTGTGTCTCCCATAAGGAAGCTGAGAATTCTATCACTGAGCTACCACTGCCCACACTAGTAGTGTTATCATGGGCAATTTACTTTGCCTGTCAGTGTCTCAGACCCCCCCTCCCCCAACTGTAAAGTAATAAGTTTGTACATTAGCGGATTTTTATGAAGATTATATGAGTGAATATGTGTACTGTGTTTAGAACTGCACCTGGCACATAGAAAGCACTTGGTAAGTGTTTGCTGCTATTATTCCCAAATAGTACTTTTCCTTTTACCATTTCAGATCAGAGTGAAGTTTAGGCCTCAGCAAACAAAAATATTTTACATCAATATGAGTTCTGTGAGCACAGCATCAGGTACATTGTAAATATTCAATAATGTTGTTTTTATATGTTCTTAAATGAATATATATATTAAATGAATATTTAATGAGTTTTTTCATATCTTTATTCTCATTTTACCACAAATCCAGTAGTAAAATTAAAAAATTCAGTAAAAGGGGCTTAGAGAATAATCTTGAGGCTAAGCCAGTGCATGTGGGAATTTATTATGCCCCTGCTTTTGTTAAAACTGACTTCCTCCCTTAATCTGACAATCTGATGTAGCTGTGTCTGTAGCTTTGCTATCTGACATTTTTTTAATCTTACTGTTGTAGAGTTTTCTTGAATAGAAAAAGATAGATCTATGCCCCAAGCTACAGTGCCTAATTAAGTTGGAAAATAAAATATACACAGTCAAAATATAATGTCTTTGAGAAAATATGGAATAGAAAATAAAAGTATGTTCAATTAAGGTGCTCCATACGCATACCCTAATATGTACACCAGAATAGTTCATTCATCCACACCTTGATCCACAGATTTTACCCTCTGTCACCTTCAGGTTAAACCTATTTGTGGTGTCATTTGGTTAGAAAGCTCTTGATAGAAAGGACTGTCTCTAGGGTGTGTTTTATTTTTAATTCCACCTAATTGCTCAGGATTTTCTATTTCAATGCCTGATTGAGTGTACACTGAGGTAACCTGACAGACATTTTCTGACATGTCTTGGCAATTCCCTGATGCCTCACCAGAAGCTTAAGTATGAAAAGAAGCCAAATGTAACTTAGCCTCCTCTGAAGTGGATTCAGTGTTGAAGATTGTAATAGCAAAATCACCTAGGCATCACAGACTGTATGAATTTTAAGATAGATGAAACCTTAGTAGACATTACAATGGCAGAGAATGTTCCAAAATTATAATAGCAGAACTATTTCTATTCAAATATGAATAATATATTATTCTTCTGGAAACAGAAAACGTTAGCTGCTGATATTGAACTGCTTGGGAAGAACGAGGATAACGTGTAGTTTATACTTAGTTAAATAGTTCCACTACAAAGTAAAGGAAAGAAAACAAATCTCTGAGGAGACAGAAGGCTAAACACATTTAGAGCAGAAAAGCAGTGAATGAAATTTCCATAGTTAAATTGTCATAAGGAAGATAGAAAGTTTTGATAAAAACTGGTAGTGCAACATTTTCACATCCAAGACTCTTTCATTTAATTCTGCATGATCATAGACAAGTTTCTCTTCCTTTCTTTCTTTGTCTCTCTGTCTTTCTCTCCCTCCCTCCTTCTTTGCTTAAGTTTTTCCTTCCTCCTTTCCTTCTTCCGTTCCTTCCTTCTTTCTTTTCTTTTCTTTCTCTTAGTTGTGATTTGGGTGAAAGAGAAAATTAGTTTTCCATTCAACACATATTTTGCTTTGTAACATTAGTTGCAAACTCCTCAGCATAACAGCACTTTTCCCATTTCTTGCCTGGGTTCCCCATATCAGTTTATCCTTCTTTCCTGCCCCTTCTTGCCTTCGGAGGTTTGTTTTAGGGCAAATGCTACACTCTTGGTCTCTTGTGGCTAATTGTTCTGGGGAGTGCATTCTTCATCAGTATTGTTTGTTTTATAGGCCTGCCTGTTGCTTGGCTACAAGCTGATCTCTAGGGGATGAGTTGAGTTCCAGATCTGAAGGATATCTAAGGGCCACAGACTCAGGGGTTCCACAAGTCTCCATTAGACTAGTAAGTCTGGTATTTATTTATTTAGTTTTTTAATGATTTTAAATTTTGTTCTTTGTTTTTCTCCCTTCTATTCAGGACTTCTTGTAGCCCCAATCAGAGCAGTAGGCAATGGTAGCCAGGCACCGTCTAATTCCTCTGGTCTCAGGGTAGTGTAGGCTGTAGTTTGTGTGGCCCACTAGTCTTTTGGACTAATTCTTTCCTTGAGTCTTTGAGTTCCTTAATTATTATGAACTTTGGTTTATTCATCTCTAAAATGAGAGGGGGTTAAGGCAAACAGAGAAAATTTTTCATCTTTGCTTAACATGAATCTAGCCCACTGAAAAAATGTTTTCCTAAGTAATGAAACAATGATTTAAGGAAAAGGGAGCAAAAAGTCTGTGCTCCTGGGGAAGCTTACAACTATTTGTCGAGAGAAATATCATATGCTCATGGCAAAAATAACCAGGAGACACAGAAATGGTGCCTACTTAAAAGAGGGAGGACTCTAAGGTTCACATAAGGAGAGACTCTAAACAGAGATGTTCATGGAAGGCTTCAAGGAGGAAGGGACATTAATGTACTCACTGAAAGTTGAGTAGAAACTGAATAAATAAAAAGAAGGATGCATATGTGTCCCAGAAAAAACAAAAAAAATGATACAAGGGTAGAATAGTCCTGGATAATGGAAAGTGTTGAAGTACTCAGTTGCTAAATGAAAGATTGGTTGTTCCAGTACACTCAGGGTTGCCTCAGAAGAAAGGCTTACTACTTGATCTACTTCCAAAAAAATAACTCATTAAAAACCCTTCTGTGGGGGCACTTATGGTAAGATGACAGAACAGGCAGACAAGCTATACAGACCCTCTTCAACAAAGAAAAGAGAAAACAATTGACAGAGATACAGAAGATAACCCTGGACCCCTGAGCATTAAAAGATAATATACAGAAGTGGATTAGGCACCAACTAGTGGAAGAACCTGAACAAAAACAGTGAGTATGGAGATGGAAGGAGCTGCAAAATGTCAGCTACTCTGATGACACCAACAGCCTGAATATTTCCAAGTGGTGTTGGGGCCTGAGAATTGCCCTAAAGATCAGCCCTGGTTGCCAAGAGCTGCAGGGATGACTGTGCTGGTGGCAGATAACTAGGAAAGGAAATAGCAAAGAGGGAGACAACCTGAGCTATGGACTTTTGGCTGCCCAGACACACAGCCATTTTGATTGCTTACAAGCAGTGGCCATTTTGGATATTTACAGTGACAGCATTCTCATTCAGATTCCAGGGACCTAAGAATAGGTTCACTTGCCAAGGACAGCAGGGACATATAGGAGGCTGACAACAGGAAAGGAGATAGGTGGTGAGTGTATACGTGCTGCCAACTAGCAAATAGAGGAGCACAGTACACTGCTTACTTAGATAACATCCAAACAAAACAAAGAAAAGGAAACTCTTGGGCAAATCACTGCAGCACATAATCACCAATTAAATATAAACACAAAAATGTCATATTGTCTCAGAGACAACAGACCATCACAGTCCACACAGACAAGCAAGGTAAAGGAAGAGAAACAAGGGAGCAGGATACAGGCCCAGAACACATCCATGAGGAAGAAGCAGCATTGGAACTCCCAGATAAGGAATTCAAAAGAATTATATTCAGGTACCTTTAATGGATTGAAAGAAAGATCAAGGAAGACACTCACAAAATTAAGGAAAATGCAGAGGAAACACTAGAATAATTTCAGAAGACAATACAAGAACAAAATGACAAAATAAATGAAAAATTAGAAATGATACAAAACTTATAGATAGAAATCCAGAAAATTAAAACTACATTCTCAGAAATAGATAACACATTGACCAGGCAAAGGAGTAGGACTGGATAAATGGAAGATAGAATTAGTGAAATTGAAGACAGATACCTCAATACTTCTTTGGGAAAAGGTCAATCAGAAAAAAGATCAAAACAAAATGAAGAAACCTTAAGGTATGTGGGATACCATCAAAAGGAATAACCTACATGTAATCAGAATTCCAGAACAGGAAGAGACCAAAAAAAAAAAAAAAAAACCTGAGAAAATTGTCCAAGGTTTATTCGAAGAGAATATCCCTAATATGATGAAAGATGAGAATATATCCATTCAAAAATTCCAACAAACCCCAAACAATTCAGATGCCTAAAGAAAATCAGCAAGATATATCTCACCAAAAAGAGAGATAAGGAAAGAATCTTGAAAGCAGCACAAGAAAAACAAGCAGTTACCTACAAGTGGCAACCAATAAGACATAAAACTAAGCTTGGAATTCTCAGCAGAACCCATGCAGGTAAGAAGACAATGGGATGGTATAAACAAAACCCTGAAAGAAAAAAATATCCAACCAAAAATTATAGACCCAGCAAAATTGTCCCTCAAATATGATGGTGAAATTAGGACATTTCCAGATAAGTAGAAATCAAGGGAATTTGCTAAAACCAGACCAACCTTACAAGATATGCTAAAGGGGAGTCCTTTGGACAGAGAACCAACAATAGCAAACAACAACAAACCATTAACACACATGATGACATAACCCAGAAACAAAAGGATCAAAGTAAATAAGCCTACAAGATTGTAAACAGAGAAGCAGAGACATCAATTGACAAATGAGGACAACTACAACCAAAAAGAGGGAAAAAATTGTGTAGTTACAGAACTTCTAAATGGTAGGGAAGTCAAGACAACAGCAAGATAGAACAGACTGTTCTAAACTTGGGAGAAAAATTATAAATTATAGGGTAACCTCAAAGAAAAATGATAAATTTTCACATCAAAATAAAAAAGAGGACAAGCACAAATATTTAGCAAATACCAAAATAATAGCAGTGAAGGAAGTGATAACATGATTCATAAACAAAAGAAGCTCAGCACAGAAAATTACATGGAACAAAGAAATCACCAACACCATGAAAAAACACATAACAAAATGATACCAATTGTGGTAATTAAGGTTGTGTGTCAGCTTGGCTGGGCCTTGTTGAGTGGCTGGCCATCTGATGGTAGTCATCCCCCATGATGAGACTGGCAATCAACTCCATGGTGTGATCTACTACAAGCGGATGAATAGCTGCTTTAGGGATGTGGTCTGCTTTCCATATATAAGAAGCATCTTTGGGAATGGTCTCTTCCTTGTGGCACGCTAGAACCCTGCATATAGGCAAGTCACTGTTCAGAGCATTCCATGTTGCCTTGCCAATCTTAGGTCTTTTAATGGACTTGTATAAATGGCCTGTTGTGTGGTTTGGTAATATCAGGACTGTGCATTTTCACTTGTTGACCTTGGGTTTGTCAGCCTCAGTAGCTAGCAGCTGCCTGAGTGAAGAAATATTTCTAGCTTCAGTGGGCTGGGAGCAAGAGGCAGAGCTGAAGCCCAAGGTTGAGGGGCTTTCACCCAGGCCCTAGACCCTGCAACTGGGACTTCTAACCTCTGAAATTGTAAGAAAATAAACTCCTGTTTGTTAAAGCCATCCCATCTTTGGTATATTCTTGTCAGAGCAGCACTAGGTAACCAAAACAGCAATAAATTCATACTTGTCAATAATTACACTGAATGTCAATGGATCAAATGCACCACTCAAGAGACAGAGAGTTGCAGACTGGACAAGAAAATGGAACGCATCAGTGTGCTGTCTACAAGAGACACACTTTAGAGACAAAGACACAAAAAGACTAAAAATCAAAGGTTGGAAAAAGCTATATCAAGAAAATGGCAACCATAAAAGAGTAGGAGTGTCAGTATTAATTTCTGATAATATTGACTTTAAGACAAAAACCACCGTAAGAAACAAGGAAGGACATTATATGAGATTAAAGGACTGATTGAACAAGAGGATATAACAATAATAAATATCTATGAACCCAATGAAAGAGCCCCAAAATACATAAATAAGACTTGAACAGAATTGAAAAGACAAATGACCCCACAGTCATAGTAAGAGACTTTAATACACCACTTTCAGTCAAAGATAGAACAATTGGAAAGAAATTCAACAAGACCTTATAGATATCTACAGAGCACTTCACCCAACAATAGGACAATACACATTATTTTCCAGTGCACATGGAACATTCTCCAGGATAGATCATATGTTAGGCCACAAAGCAAGCCTTAATAAATTTAAAAACATTGAAATATTGCAAAAGATCTTCTCAGATCACAGTGCTGTAAAATTAGAAATCAACAATAAGAAGATGAACGGAAAAAGAGCAAACACGTGGAAACTGAATAACACCTTCCTTGAAAATGACTGGATAAGAGAAGAAATAAAAAATGAAATTTAAAAATTCCTTGAGTCAGACAAGAATGAAAATACAATACACCAAAATTTTGGGACACACCAAAAACAGTGATCAGAGGCCAATTTATAGCAATACATCCACACATTAAAAAAAGAGGAAAGAGCCAAAATCAACACCTTAACCCAACATCTCCAGAAATTAGAAAAAGAGCAGGAAAAAAAAAAAAAAAAAGCCTACAGTCACCAGAAGAAAGGAAAT
>NW_006921599.1:6074461-6075020 GCF_000298275.1 Orycteropus afer afer
GAATAAATCTTACCAGGGACACAAAAGACCTCTACAAAGGAAACTATTAAAAACTACTTCAAGAAAACATAAGAGACCTACATAAATGGAAGAATGTCCCATGCTCGCGGATAGGAAGATTGAACATTGTGAAAAAGTCAATTCTACCCAAAGCAATCTATACAGTCAATGCAATCCTGATCCAGATCCCATCAAAATTCTTTAAGGATGTGGAAAAACCAATCACTAACTTTATATGGAAAGGAGAGACATTGGATGAGCAAAGCACTATTGAAGAAGAAGAACAAAGTAAGAGGTCTTACACTGCCAGATCTCAAAACCTACTACACAGCCACAATAGTTAAACTGCCTGGTATTTGTACAATGACAGACACATAGACCAATGGAATAGAATTGAAAACCCAGAAATAGATCCATTGACTTATGGTCAGCTGATTTTTGACAAAGGGTTGCAATCCATTAAATGAAGAAGAGAATGTTTGTTTAAATCCATGCAAAACTGGAGATCCATTTGCAGAAAAATGAAACAAGATCTGTACCTCACACCATACACAAAAAC
>NW_006921599.1:6076239-6121202 GCF_000298275.1 Orycteropus afer afer
ACCAAATGTGAGTGATCAACATGGTGACATTGAGGAAGAGGAAGACATAGAGAGGTACATGGGAGGTACAGACAACAAAGATGAACCATTTTGCCCATACAGTACTGCATTGTCAGTGAAGGCAAACATGGGTATACAGGTGGATAGATGGGTGGACAGGCTGAACTATTAGGTATGTCTATGAAGTGAGAGTATACCCAAGACCATGTGTAGGGTTGACAGACAATGGTTCTATAAGTGTATTTGTATGATCTGAATTCCCAGATGTATAGTAGAGTTGACAAAGGACAAAGTTGTAGTCACTTCTTGGTCACAGCCAGCTACCCAGAAGGACTGAGTAGTTGAACCTATGTGCTCGGGACCACAGTCACAGGGGACATCAAGCTCAATTGGCATATAACATACTACCCAAAACATTGTTCCACCTTCTACTTTGGTGAGTAGTGGCTGGGATCTTAAACTTGTAAGCAGCCATCTAGAGGCAATGATGGGTCTCTCCTCATCCAGAGCAAAGAAGAATGAAGAAAACCAAAGATTCATGGGAAGAATTAGTCCTAGTGACGGATACACCATACGAGCTGCAGCCTATATGATTATGAGACCAGAAGAACTAGATGGTGGTGCCTGCCTACCACTGTCAACCACTGGGAGGGGGATCTATGTAGGAGATCCTGGATAGAGACGGAATACAATGTGGAACAAAACTCAAAATCACTTGGACAAAAATAAAAGGTGTGGGGGGGACCAGGTTTGTTGGTCTGATAGAGCCTGGAACCACTGAGACTGTGGTCCTTAGCTGCCCTTCAGGTCTGGAATTGAACACACACCTGTGGCTTCCAGCCAAACAAAAGACAGGCATATAAGTTGAACATTTTACCTGAGGCAGATACACTCCTTGGAGAGAACAATCATGGGAGAAAGAAGGGCTGTTTATGCACAGGGAGACAGCGCAGGGGGCAGGAGTGCATGGACTAATGGACATAGGGAAGAGGTAACTATCGGGGGGAAGTGAGAGGGGAGCTGCTGCATTGTGGTAAATTGTAGTCAATGTCATGAGACAAAGGGTATGTGAACTGCTGTATGGAAAGTAAATTTGCTCTGTAAATTTTCACCCAAATTACAATAAATAATAATAATAATAATAATAAAAGGATACAGTTTTCTTTTTCTTTTATTTTACATGTATCTATATATATATATCCCTCACATTCTCCAATTCAATATTTTTGATGCATACAATTTTGTGACACCAATTACATCAATCTTATTGTGCAACCTTCACCAGTATCTGTTGCCAAATTTTCCATTACCATAAACAGGAACTTGAAGCTTCCTAAACAATGACCCCTTCTTCTCTCTCCCTCCCACTGTTGGTAACCACTATTAAACTTTGTTCTCTATACATTTGCCAATTCTAAATATTTCATATAAAGGAGGTATTGGGAAAGGAGCAGATTTATTTTTGCAAACTTATTTCACAAACTATAAAATGTTTTAAATGACCAGAAGTTTTCAATATGAAAAATTTTCAGAACTTCAAATGTAAAATTAATGGACAGTGTATCAGGGCTGCAGCTGGAATGACATTTGGTGTTTCTTCATCAGAGTTCATAGTGGTCGATGATCATGACAGACTGGGATAAAAACATGTTTTGACTTCTAATATGGTTATGGACTAAAACTGAAACCAGGAAGCTTCTTCCTTGGATTAAGGAGCCCCACTGGATTCTTGAGGTCCTCTTCTTAAAACAGTCATTCAACTTTCCTGTGTGGTCATCAAGCCATATGTCACCCACAGGCAGCATCTCTCCTGTCAGATAAGAAGTCTGCAGGCTGATATTTTTGGCAGAAACCCATATTCTGGGTAATATGTCTGGTATCTGTAGGAATCCTATCTTCTCTCTGGTTTACTGATCTCAGCTGCTTTCTGTAACTAAGTCTATGTTCACAGTTGAAGTGCATACCTCTTAGAGACAAATTGTGCATACACTTCTGGTTGCCTCGATGACTTTGTGACCTAAGAACAAGCTGATGAAGCACTTTGTACCTTAGTGATGTATTACCTCTCTCTGACAGATCGGTCAGAATTGGAAAGCCCTGGAAGAGACTCAAAGTATAGATTTAAAATACTAATTATGACTAATAATAGTAATTAACTTTTGTCACTGGTGAGTCATCTATAGATCAGAGACTCAATGATAATTAATTTTCACATTTACACCTTAACATTTCCTTAACTAGTCTGTCTCACTCATATTAAAAATAAGTTGCATTTTAATGAAAATATTCTTAGCTTTTGAAGAGAATAGAAAGAAGTTTTCCTGTCTTATATTTAATGCATTTGGATGGTTGGTATTGGCCAAGTAATTTTTTCCTGAACCTGTAAAGAAAAAAAATAATAAATGTTTTCTAGACTGATATCTGAAATTGTGTCAATTTTGATATTTTTGCTTTGAAATTCTTTCAATATTCAACAGGGAAGCTTATCTGTATGAAATGTTTCCTTCTTGCTCTGCCCAATAACAAATGGATGGGAAGTTCAAGCATTGGTACTTTTTCTTTGAAGAAATTGCCCTAAGCCAGTAAACTACACTTTTAAGTATTTTAATTTTCTCCCAATAAAGTTTAAGGTCTGTGCTCATGAATAAGACATGTAACTATCAATAATCATTTTTTCAGCAAATAGAGCCAAAATGAATTTATTAAACGCAACAATCTGGTCTCCTGTTCTTTCTCTTCCCTTGTGACTTATTGCCCAATCATTTCACATTCTTGTAGTGCAAAATAAGCACGTGGAGTCTGTGGAGATACCGCTGTAGCTATTTATTTTTCAAAATTTAATAAGAAGGAGGAGGATGACCTTTCCTCCTTAGAATAGGAAACCAAATTAGATCTGACAGTGATACAATATCAATTTTCGTAACTATAAAAATATTCCATAAAGTAAGCAGTTTTCTGTGCACTCAGGTGACTGCCCACGCTGGCCAGGGAAGTCATAAAACCCAAATCCTTTTAAGTCGGTTCCGAGTTAACTTTCCATTTACTTGCAGGGTTTCATTTACTCTGGCAAGTTTGATAACCATGAATAATGACATCAGCTTTTTCCCTCCTCAAATTCCGCTGCATTGCCCAGGCCTAATGGGGAATGTTATTCTCTTTTTGAAAAGAGCGCAAACCCAAAACTAAACTCACTGCCATCGAGTGGGATCTGACTCATAGTGACCCCTCCTTGGGTTTCCGAGGCAGTATCACTATGGAAGTAGATTGACCAACTTTCTTTCCCAGGAGTGGCTGTGGGTTTGAACCGCCAGCCTTCTGGTTAGCAGTCAAATGCCTTAGGCGTTATGCCACAGGCACTTGGGATACAGTGTCAGCTGATGTATGTGCCATGGTAAATTTGCTTTGTCAAATTGAGCCAAATTGGTTTATCTTCCTATGCTTTCATTTCTTATCCAGTCTAAAACAACCGAAACATGTTCTCTTACCCAACAGCATCATATCTATGAAAATGCATAACCTCAGAAGCATCTATATCTACCTATTCATATCAACCAAACAAATTGGGTTGCCATCCTGGGAGAAGTGAGGAACTTTCAGATTCTTCTTTCATTTTCCTTTAATGGCAGACTGTCTTGGGTTTCTTTCCATGAATGTGGTCTCATAGCCAGAGGCATAACACTGATGTGAGCAGGGCAGTCAGGGGCAGTGACATTGGAAGACTAAGCAGCATAATATTATTTACAGTTGAATGAAGATATTTCTAAAGCTCTTACAGATTTTTCAAATTCTGTGTGAAAACCAGAAAGAAGATACATGCCTACAGCTCTCCTCTGAGGGCTTAAAGAAATGGAGCTACTCCGTTATATGAATTTCCACTAATATCCTCTAATTTTCATCTCTCAAGCTCTCCTAGCTTGGGCCATAGTTTTATTTTAGAGGGGGTGTATGTTGGGGAGAGGGATGGTTACTGATTCTAAGATTAAAAAAAAAAAAAAAAACACAACACAGAGAATTCTGATGACAAAGCTACAGCCTTGTCATCATCCATCTCTTTTATGGGTTGCAGCAGAAAGCAATCTGCTAATTGTACTCAAGCTTCAGGAAAATTGATATGGAGGGAAGAAGAATGCTGTAAGAGGTAAGTGGAAAATATTATCAGTAGTGTTATAATTGAAACCTGTGAAGCAAATATACATATGTACTATAGTCAGACTTCAAGTATGAAGACTTGGATTTTCAAGATCAAGTGTCCTATTTCAATATTGGTCTTTTTTTACTAAGGTGTAATCTAGGTAAGGTAGCTCTGGAAGATCTGATTAAAAAAAAAATGCCTGAGTCCAAATCTATTATTATTATTACTTCTAATTCATTTGTTTATTATGGAAATATTTGTTAGGCATTATTAGCAGCAGGTGGAAGAATGATGTGGAATTCTACTTCTGTAAATATTTATGGCCATGAACAGGTGTGCAAAGAAGAATGGGCCTATACCCACAAATACATGTAAGTTTGACAGGATATTTCTACATATGTATTTACATATACTGCAAATATATCAATGAACATACTAGAGCATACAGGAAGTAAAGTTTTGAAAACTTCTTAGCCATAACCAAAAATGCTAAGGGACTGAGTCACTGACTCTAGGGACTCAGGACCATAGTCTTGGAGGACATCAGAATCAATTGGTACAACATAGTCCACGAAGATAATGTTCTACATCCTACTCTGGTTAATAGCGGCTGGGTATTAAAAGCTTGTGAGCAGTCATCTAAGGTGCAGCTATTGGTTTCTCCCTGTCCCGAGCAAAGAAGAGTGAAGAAAGTAGAAGGGACATGGAAACATTAGTTCAATGGACCAATGGAAGATGTGAACCTCAGCTTCTGTGACCCCAAGACCAGAAGATCTAGATGGTGCTCTGAAAGGGATCATGTTAGAAGATCCTGGATACACTGAGAGAAAAATACGGAATCAAATTTAAAATGATAAAAAAACGTCCAGCTTTACTAGTCTGATAGGGACTGGTGGCACCCCCAAGATCATGGCCCTTGGTCAACTCTCAGACCTAGAACTGAACTCACTCCCATAGCTGAATTCTCAGTCAAACAATAGACAGGTCTACAAGGTGGACAACAGCTCTAAGAAGGAAGACAAAAGAAAGAAAAGAATTTACAGCCTTGGAAATCCTGTGGAGCAGTTTGACTCTGTCCTACAGAGTTGCTTTCGAGTTGGAATCAACTCAACTGCAGTGAGTAGACAAAAGAATGACTCAGGATGATATTTTGAGGATTACGCTTTCATACTTTTAAATTTAGGAGCTCTGGTAGCATAGTGCCTAAGGCACTTGACTGCTAACCAGAAGGCTGGCGGTTCAAACCCACCAGCCACTCCTCGGAAGGAAGATGGGGCAATCTACTTCCGTAGTGATACTGCCTTGGAAACCCAAGGAGGGGTCGCTATGAGTCGGGGCCGACTCGATGGCACATAACAACAACAACAACAACTTTTAAATTTTGGATAACACATTCCCTAAGTAATAATGCAAAATATCATATTATATAAGTATATAATGTGAATTATATACATAAAGTATGTTATATATAAAATATTTCCTTAAATACTTTTTAGAGTTCTACAGCTTCTCCTCATTTTTTTCTTCATCTCCAACTCTTTCATCTCCCCATAATCACATTGTTAGCAAGTTCCTAAATAGGTGTGGTGGTTAAGTTTGTGTGTCAACTTGGCTAGGCCTGGTTGAGTGGCTGGGCAGCTGGATGTAGTATTCCCCATGATGAGACTGGTAATCAACTCCATGGTGGAATCTACTGTGAGCAGCTGAGTAGCTGCCTTTGGGTATGTGATCTGCTTCCCATATATAAGAAACCACTTTGGGAATGGTCTCTAGTTTATGGCATGCTTGGACCCTGCATGTAGCTGTGTCATTGTTCAGCAGCCTGCCATGCTCTGCCGACCTTGGGACTTTCAATGGACTTGAATTAATGGCCTGCTGTGTGGTTTGGTAACATTGAGACTGTGCCATTTTATTTGTCTACCTTGGGCTTGTTAGCCTTAGCAGCCAGTAGCTGCCTGAGTAAAGAGATGCTTCTCGCTTCAGTGGGCCAGGAGCAAAAGGCAGAGCAGAAGCCCAAGGTCAAGGGGCTTTCACATAGCCCCTAGAGCCTGGCACTTTGAACTCAGACTTAAAGCATCCAAACTATGAGAGAATAAATGTCTGTTTGTTAATGCCATCCCATTTGTGGTACATTCTTGTCAGAGCGGCACAAGGTAACCAAAACAATAGTTGTGGATATGAACAAAAATGTTCATGTATGAATGAGAAGAAATGTAGGCTCTCCTTGGGAGCAGACTTACACATTTTGTTTTGTTTTTTTAAATTATGATTTGGGTGAATATTTACAGAGAAAATTGATTTTCACTCAACAATGCATACCCATTAGTTTTGTGACTTCATTGCAATCCCCACAATGTAACAATTCTCTTCCCATTTCCTACCTGTGTTTACCACTTCCCTTCATCCTTCTTTCCTATCCTTTCCTGCCATTTTAGCTTTATCCTTAGGCAAATATTGCCCTTTTGATTTTGTATGGTTGATTGGGTTGATTGTTCTAATGAGTGCATACCTTCCGGGTATTTCTGTTCACCTTATAGGCTTATCTTGTGGTTTAGAAGTTGAGCCATGAGGGCTGAATGGTGTCTAAAGGCTTACTCTTGGACATTTCACCAGTCTTCATCAGACCAATAAGCTTGGTCTTTTTTATGATTTTGAGTTTTGTTCCACACTTTCCGCACTCTATCTAGGACGTATTGTCATGATCCCTTTCAGAGTAGTCAGCAGTAGTAGCCAGGCACCATCTAGTTCTTCTGGTCTCAGGATCATAGACGCTGGGATTGACATGATTCATTAGTCCTTTGGACTAATTATTTCCTGTGTCTTTGTTTTTCATTTCTTTGTTCTAGATGGGAAGAGACTAATAGTTGCACATTAGACAGCCAGTGCAAGTTTTTAAGACTACAGTCACTACTCACCAAAGTAGGATGTAGAGCATTGTCTTTGTGGACTATATTATGCCAACTGACCTTAGTGTCCTCAGAAACTATGGTCCTGAGCCCGCATGCCCAGTGACTCATTTCCTCAACACGTTTGGTTATTATTAAGAAGTTTTCAAAACTTTGCTCCCTGTATGCTCTACTATATTCTTGGATGTATTTCCAACACATATAAATACATATATAGTACACCTATGTGTAATTGTGGGTATAATCCCATTCACCTTCCCACCCCTGTTCAGCCTGAGTATCTAAGTAGGTATCTATTCACAGACTACTGTTAGTACTGTTATTGCAGGATTCTGTAGGTAATAGAATTCACCTCTGTTGCCCATAACTCTTGTGCTCCTCCCTGTGTCTTTCACTGTCTTGATCATTTTGTACTGACCTCCCTCTTATTGAATATTGCCTTTCCCTTCATCCAAGTCAATACATGTCTACCCTCTGGTAAGTGATTTAGTCCATCTTCTTCTCCCACATCTGGTAAACCTCAAAGAATGATTCTTTCTGTGTGTAAAACTTTTCTTGACTTTTTACAGTAGTGATCTCACACAATATTTGTCCTTTTATGATTGACTAATATCACTCAGCACAATGTCCCCTAGGTTCATCCATGTTATGAGGTGTTTCACAGATTGGTTGTTATTATTTAATGTTGCATCATATTCCATTGTGTGTAGCTACCATAATTTGTTTATTTGTTTATCTGTTGGTGTATAATGCTGTGATGGACATAGTTGTGCATATATCCCTTTGTGTCACAGTTTAATTTTTTGAGGATATGTACCTAGCAGTAGGGTTGCTGGATTATATGGTATTTCTATTTCCTTCTTAAGGAAGCCCCAAACTGCTTTCCACAGTAGTTGCACCACTTTACAGTCCCACCAGCAGTGTGTGAAGGTTCCAGTCTCTCCATATCCCTGCCATCATTTGTTGTCTTCTGTTTTTTCAACTTTGCTGTTAATGCTATGAAATGATATTTCATTGTTGTTTTGATTTGCATCTCTGGTAGCATAGTGCCTAAGGCACTTGACTGCTAGCCAGAAGGCTGGTGGTTCAAACCTAGCAGCCACTCCTCAGAAGGAAGATGGGGCACTCTACTTCCGTAGTGATACTGACTCAGCAAACCCAAGGAGAGGTCACTATGAGTCGGGTCTGACTCGATGGCACACAACAACAACAACAACAATGGCTCATGATCATAAGCATTTCCTCATATGTTGTTAGCCTCCTGAATGTCTTCTTTGGTGAAATGTCTGTTCATGTCTTTTGCCCAAATTTTAATTGGATTGTTTGCCTTTGTTGCTGAGGTGTTGCAGTTTACTATAAATTTTAGAGATTAGTCCCTTGTTTAAAGAGCTCTGGTGGTGTAGTGCCTAAGGCATTTGATTGCTAACCAGAAGATTGGCAGTTCAAACCCACCAGCCACTCTACGGAAGGAAGACTGAGCAATCTACTTCCGTAAAGATTTACCACCTCAGAAACCCAAAGGGGGTCGCTATAAGTTGGAATCAACTCTATGGCAGTGAGTTTGGTTTTCTGGTTTTCAGAGTCCCTTGTTCAATATGTTGCTGCCAAATATTTTTTCCCCGTCTATAGGTTCTCATTTTACTCTTTTGGTGAAGTCTTTTAATGTACATAAATGTTTAATTTTTAAGAGGTCCAAGTGGTCTAGTTTGTCTACTGTTTGTGTGTTTTTTATTTTGTTTGATAGTATATTTATGTCATATGTTAGGGCCCAAAATTTGCTCCTAATTTTCTTTGATGACCTTTATGGTTATATGATTTGCATTTAGGTCTTTGATGCATTTTGAGTCAGTTTTTGTATATAGTGAGATATTTGGATCCTATTTCGTTTTTCTTCAATAGATGTCCACGTTTGCCAGCACTTTTTCCTAAAGAGATCATCTCTTCCCCCATTTAATGGGTCTTGCCCTTTCCAAAGATCAGCTGACCAAAGGTGGATGGATTTACTTCTGGATTGTCAATTGTGTTCCATTGATCTATGTTAGACTTATACATTTTATTACAAAGTTTAGTTTTGTTTATGCATTTGTATATGTGCACAGATAGTAGGTATATTCCTGTCCCAGTGAAGATTTCCTCATTGCTGAGACAGACTGCTGCCTTTAAAAAAAAAAAAATTCAATCAACAAATGACCATTCACTGTTACTATGAGTAAACAATTTTCCTTCTCCCTCTGAGTTAGTCATTTCCTCTTTCATCCTTTACAATATGATGGAGGCTGACACCAAGACAAAATATCTTAACATTACCCCACATAGTTTGCCTTTTCCTTCAGGGCATTTTTATTGTTTTGTATCTTGGAGAAAGCATTTGGCAATCCTTGATGTGGCAATAAATTTCACTGTGGTTAAGACTTGTTCTTTTTGTGCATGAAATGGCCAATAAAGTTTTACCAGTGATTTTTTTCATTCAGGCAACAACAATATGTTTTCCAACTCTCATGAAACTAAGTCTTTTGCTCTCTGGAGCCTTCCTTCTTATTTACTGAAAGATGGTTCTCGCTGACAATGGGACTTTTCCAGTCTTTAACTTTATTTAAGGAGGATCTATGCTCACATGATGGTTCCTTGGCCTACTGAGGGACTTCTCCAGTGAGCTGGCCCAGCACATTCCAGGATTAAGCACATAGCAAGGAAAGAATAACTTGTTGTCAGTTTTCAGTGAAGTATAAATAATTCCAGGAGAGAAAATAATTGTCCCTTTCTAGTCTTTGACCTGAGTTTTGCACACACTCAAATTTCTAACAGGTTCTGAGAGATATTGGTCTAAAATGGCTTTTCCTCTGACAAAATCAGACACTGATGGAAAAGGAAAGGCTTCCTGGAGAAATATTTGATTCTCTCCACTTTGCTCCCAATTTCTCTTCTAATGGGGCTCCAAGAAGAGAAATATGCTAATGACATAGATGAGAACAAGATCATTGAGAATGTTCACCTACATTTTGAGGAACTCAGATACACCTTTTCAGAGCAAGGGACTTCGCAGAGGAAAGACTTTCTTAGCAAATATTATTCACTCTTCTAAAGACTCAGTTAAAAGTTAATGGCAGTCTTTTGGTTGCTAGGGACAGAAATCTAACTAAAACTAGTTTAAACTAAAAGGAAAAAAAAAATTTTGAAAGTGTGGACATGATCGGATTATGAGGTTTGAAGATTATCAAAGTGGTGTGTATCCCTGCTCTCCTTTTGCATTTATAGACAGATCCCCAGCAACCCTGAGCCTAAGTAGATCTTTGAACTTGTATCTCAGAGGAAGAGATGTCTCTTCCAATAACTCCAGCAAAGATCAAGACAGTGCTCTGATTAGCCTGAGTTGGGTCACATGCTCATTCTTAAATCAATCTTTATGTCCAGCAAGATGCATGGCCATAAATGAAGCAAGTGTCTATGTCAGAGGTGAGTGGAGGATCAGATGAAGAAGGAGACTGAGGATCATCAAAATCACCTTAGACTGAAAGGGACTATTAAAGACTGAGGTAGAGTTGGTTCTCTAAGAAGGTGTTACATAGGAAACACATGTCCACTGCAAGTGTGGGAAGACATTGATGGGTCATTGACTGAAGAAGACCATAACCATCTCAATATTGGAGAAGTAGAATTTCCCTCATCAAGATTGAATAAACCTGAATGTGAATTGGAAAGTGGGATGGGCTTTGATTTTGAACACACTCAATTTTAAGCAATTTCATTGTGCTTTAATTGTTGTCTTGTCCTGGACAAGATTATGGACTTGGTTATGTTTGGATTTAGCATCTTTGTCATTTACCACCACTTGTCTATCAGTTTGTCATACTGTGGTGGCTTGTGTGTTGCTGTGAGGCTAGAGGCTATGCCACCAGTATTTCAAATACCAGCAGGGTTATTCACAGTGGACAGGTTTCAGCACAGCTTCCAGACTAAGTCAGATTTTGAAGAAAGAAGGGACCATTCATTTCTTAAGAATCGGCCAATGAAAAGCCTATTAATAGCAGTGACACACCATCTGATATATTACTGGAAAACTTTATGAACAGCCCTGAAATATTGTCCGATATAGTGCTGGAAGATGAGTCCCTCTGGTCAGAAGTTACTCTAAATAAAACTGGGGAAGAGCTGCCCCCTCAAAGTAGAGCTGACCTTAATGACGTGGATGGAATAAAGCTTTGGGGACCTCCATTTGATGATGTGGCATGACTCAAAATGTGAAGAGACAGCTGCAAATATCCATTAATAATAGGAACATGGAATGTATGAAGTATGAATCTAGGAAAAATGGAAGTTGTCAAAAGTAAAATGGAACATATAAAGTTATATATCCTAGGGAATAGTGAGCTGAAATGGACTGGTTTTGGCCATTTTGAATCAGAAGACTATATGCTGGGAATGACAAATCGAAGAGGAATGGTGTGGCATTCATCATCACAAAGAATGTTTCAAGATCTATCCTGAAGTACAATGCTGTCAATGATAAGATAATATCCATATGCCTGCAAGGAAATCCAGTTAATACTACTATTATTCAAATTTACACACCAACCACCAAAGACAAATACAATGAAATTAAAGATTTTTACCAACTTCTGCAGTCTGAAATTGACCAAAAATGAAATCAGGATGTGTTGATTATCACTGGTGATTGGAAAGCAAAAGTTGAAAACAAAGAAGAATTACCAGTAGTTGGAAAATATGACCTTGGTGGTAGAAATGATACTGGAGATAGTTTGGCAGAATTTTGCAAGAACAATGACTTATTCATTATAAATACCTTTCTTCAGCAACATAAATGGTGGCTATACATGTGGACTTCACCAGATGGAATACACAGGAATCAGATCAACTACATCTGTGGAAAGAGATGATGGGGAAGCTCAATATCTTTAGCCAAAACAAGGCCAGAAGCTGATTGTGGAACAGACCATTACTGCTCACATGCGAGTACAAGTTGAAGTTGAAGAGAATTAAAACAAATCCACGAGAGCCAAAATATGACTTTGAATATATCCCTCCTGAATTTAGAGACCACCTAAAGAACAGAGTTGATGCATTGGGCACCAATGACCAAAAACCAGAAGAATTATGGGATGATATCAAGAACATCATCCAAGAAGAAAGCAAAAGGTCATTAAAAAGACAGGAAAGGATAAAAAGGCCAAAATGGATATCAGGAGAGACTCTGTAATTTGCCCTAGAATGGAGAGTTGCTGAAGCAAATGGAAGAAATGAAAAGATAAAAGAGCTGAACAGAAGATCTCAAAGAGCAGCTTGAGAAGACAAAGTCAATTATTATACTGAAATGTGCAAAGACCTGGAATTAGAAAACCAAAAGGGAAGAATAAGCTCAGCATTTCTCAAGTTGAAAAAAATGAGGAAAAAATTCAATCCTCGAGTTGAGATATTCAAAGATTCTATGGGCAAAATATTGAATGATGCAGGAAACATCAAAAGAAGGTAGAAGGAATACACAGAGTCACTGTACCAAAAAGAATTGGTTGATGTTCATCCATTTTAGGAGGTGTCATGTGATCAAGAACCAATGGTATTGAAGAAAGAACTTGAAGCTGCACCAAAGGAACTGGTGAAGAATAAGGCTCCAGGAATTTATGGAATACCCATTGAGATATTTGAACAAATGGATGCCATGCTGGAGACACTCACTTGTCTATGTCAAGAAATTTGGAAGACAGCTACCTGGTCAACTGACTGGAAGAGATCCTTACTTGTATACCTTCCAAAGAAAGGTGATCCCACAGAATGTGGAAATTATCAACAGTATCATTAATATCATATGCAAGTAAAATCTTACTGAAGATAATTCAAAAATGGTGGTAGCAGTATATTGACAGAGAACTTCCAGAAATACAAGTATCATGGACTACCAAAAGAACTACCAAATCTGTCCTGGAAGAAGTGCAGCCAGAATCCACCTTGGAAGCGAGAATGGCCAGACTTAATTTGACTGACTTTGGTCATGTTGTCAAAAAAGGACGTGGAATGAGGGATATCATTGCTGATTTCAGATGGATTTTGGCTCAAAGCAAAGAATACCAGAAATATGTTTACTTGTGTTTTATTGACTATGCAAAAGCATTCAACTGTGTGGATCATAAGAAATTATGGATAACGTTGAGAAGAATGGAACTCCAGAACATTCTATTGTACTCATGAGGAACCTGTACATAAACCAGGAGGCTGTTGTTTGAACAGAACAAGGGGACACTGCACAGTTTAAAATCAAGAAGAGAGTGTGTCAGGGTTGTGTCCTTTCACCATACTATTCAATCTATATGCTGAGCAAATAATCTGAGAAGTTGGACTTTATGAAGAGGAGGGTGGCATCAGAATTGGAGGAAGGCTCATGAACAACCTGCAACATGCAGATGACACAACTTTAGTAGTTGAAAGTGAGGAGGATTTGAAGCACTTACTAATGAAGATTAAGGACTACAGTCTGCAGTAGAGATTATACCTCAACGTAATGAAAACAAAAATCCTCACTGGGCCAATAAGCAGCATCACAGTAAAGGGAGAAAAGATAGAAGTTGTCAAAGATTTCGTACTACTTGGTTCCACAATCAACACCAATGGAAGAAGCAGTCAAGACATCAGATGATGTATTGCACTGGACAAATCTGCTGCAAAAGACCTCTTTAAAGTGCTCAAGAACAAAGATGTCTCTTTGAAGACTAGGGTGCACCTAACCCAAGCCATGATATTTTTCAGTTGCCTCATATGTTTATGAGATCTGGACAATGAATAGGAAGACCAAAGAAGAGTTGATGCTTTTAAGTTGTGGTGTTGGTGAAGAATACTGAAAGTACCATGGACTGCAAAAAGAACTAACACACCTGTCCTGGAAGAAGTGCAGCTGGAATGCACCTTGGAAGCAAGAATGGCCAGACTTCGTCTCACCTATTTTGGTCATGTTGTAAGAAGGGACCATTCCCTGGAGAAGGATATGCTTGGTAAAGTGGAGGGTCAATGAAAAAGGGGAAGACCCTCAACGCGATGGATTGATACAGTGGCTGCAAAAATGGGCTCAGGTATAGCAAGTATTGTGAGGCTGGCACAGGACCAGGCAGTGTTTCATTCTGTTGCACATAGGGTAGCTATGAGTCAGAGCCACTTTGACGGCACCTAACAACAACAATAACATCTATGGTTTCTTGCTCCTGTTTTCTTCCCCTGTGTACCCACTGTCCACAAGAGTCCTGACACTTCCCAAGCACTCTGACCCTGATGTCCCACATCTAACAATGGCATAAATAGTCTCCTTCCAAATTGACCTAGCTCATGCTTTAAACCCTAAAGACCTACAGAGAAATTGATGATTAAGATAAATTAAATACCAGTTATATTTTAAAAAGTCATTCCTTAACTTTGTAGCCTCCAGACTGGTAAAATTAAAGAGAGAGTGAAAGAGAGAAAGAAGTAGTAACTGGCTTATGGTTCTTAAGAAGCCTTGATGGTACAGTAGTTGAAGTGCTTGTATGTTAACCAAAATGTCAGTAGTTTGACCTACCAACTCCTCTATGGGAGGAAGATGTGGCAGTTTTCTTCTATAAAGATTTATAGCCTTGGAAAACCTATGGGACAGTTCTACCCTATTCTACAGAGCACTATGAGTCAGAATCGGCTCAATGGCAGCGGGTTTGGTTGGGTTAGGTTAGGGTTCTTGGAGTCTGTGAGAGGTGCAAGGGGTTAAAACACTTGGCTGTGGTTCAAGTCCACCTAGGGATGCTTTGGAAAAGAGGTCTGCTGATTTAGTTCTGAAAAATTATCCACTGACACCATATAGAGCACAGTTTTACTCTGGCACGCATGGGTTGCTATGAGTTGGAATGAGCTCAATAGCAATTAGTTTTTGATTTTAGAATTCTTAACCATTTTATTTTGCCATGCCAAAAAGCTGAAAAATTGATCAAAGTTACTCTTTAAAAATCACCTAAGGTTTATAATAGAAAGAATATTTTAATAGCAACAACATTTGGAAGGAATTTGTTTCATATTAAAAGAAATTCCCTTAAATTCAAAACAATTGCATCTCTTTTGGAAAATGATTGAAACATCCTGGATTGGCCAACAATCATTTAATGCTTCATCCCAAAGCAGCCCTTGATGAAGATTAGTATTTGGATACCTCAGTATTACTCCAAAGAGTTTAATGGTGGGAGTTTCAGAGAGTGGTTAATCAGCAGAATTTCATACCATGATGTCCATGGAAATAATAATTCCTCTATCTATTGGTTCCAGGCCACAGATTCTGGTAGAATTTACACACATAAGAATTGTCACTGATATGGACTTTTCATCACTCAACACAACCTACTGCTTTCCCAGAAGGGGAAATTGAAACTCAAGAGGTGAAGATAGTTGGTGAAGGTTATACTCAGCAAGTTAATATCACAGTCAAGCTAGAAGTTTTCTGAATCAGAACTCAGCTGACATTTAGATGAAAGCAGTGAAAAGGGTTAGAACCTGCAGACTCAACCAGCCTATTTCTACAGAAAATAACACCTATGGCAATTAGTTTTAAATTGCCACATAATCTCTTACTGCTGGCAATGAAACTATGATGGCCAATAGAAACTGCTCATTCACAACCCCCTCACCCCCGCAAAGATGTCCAGGTCACATACCATACCTGCTATACTTTAGGTGTGCCACTGAACTGAACATAACCCTGGATGAGCCAAAGTGGACAGAGATGAGAGCAGAGACAGCCATGGCTGATGGGAGGGATTACTGACCAACAGGGGGAGCACTTCAGCAAAGGAGAATGGAATGGAATTCTAGCCTGATCAGCAGGAGGTTTGTATCTGGAGTGTGGGAACATGAAAGGAACCTTTGCCTTGGACTTGCCAGTCTCTGGGAAGGCCCCATGATGTCTAAGCAAGACACCAGATTACCAGCAGGTTATGCAGGTGGAGGTTTGAGCAGTCTCAAGGAAAAATTAGGATCTGAATTCCTGGAAGGTACCAACAGTTAACACACTCAAGAGAGGTTGGTCATTTGAGTCCACCCAAAGGCACCTTGGAAGAAATTTAGAAGCTTAAAAAATCAGTGATTGGGTACCTTATGGAACACAGTTCTACTCAGACACACGTGGGGTCACTATGAGTCAGAGTTGACTCAATAGCAACAGCTTTTTTCGGAGTTCCTGGAAATGTGGGAAAAGGTTAGCTGGCTAGAGCAGCAGCAAGACCAACTTGACTGGCTTCAGTGTCAGTCTAGTTGAGGGGAGACAAGTTAGTTCTAATATGAAGATTGGAACGTTAGCAGCAAAAGGAATGTCTTACATTGTAAATGTGGGTTTTTAAGAGAAGAAATGTGTAGGGATTTTCCCCAGTAAGATGATCATTATCTTTAATATGTTCATGTCACAAAGAAAAATAAAACCTAACCACTTTGCTGGGAAAGATGTGATCACATTTCAATGAAGGCTCATTTTAGTGATAATGGGCCATTGTAGGGAACTGAAAAAGAAAGGAGAAATTCCACATAGCGATAGAATGCTCATACCACTGCTAGGTGTGGGGCTTCAGTCAGTAGGATAGGGAAATACCAGGGCTTTTGTGGACAGTGGATAGAGAAGGAAAGAAAACAGGGCCATGAAACTATAGAGGTCCTAAACCCAAATGTAACCAAGTTCACAATGATGTAAGACAAAGAAAGACAAAGATGGACTCTTAGGGAAAGTGGTGATGAACTGAATGTAGAGTACCAGTACTACTTTCTTTTTCAGTTCCCCACAATGGCCCATTCTCACTAAAATGAGCCTTCATTGAAATGTGATCACATCTTTCCCAGCGGAGTGGTTAGGTTTTGCTTTTCTTTGTGACATGAAAATATTAAAGATAATGATCATCTTACTGGGGAAAATTCCTACACATTTCTTCTCTTAAGGAAGAGACAGAAGTCCATTTAGGAGAAATGAAGACCAAAACCGAAGTCAATTAGTGTTTATCAAGGGCAGTGGGAGGGGGAAGAGGGAGTCATTGCTTAGGAGGCTGTGAGCTTCATTAAAGGTGAAAAAATTTGGAAACAGTGGTGATGGTTGTACAACATGATGGACATAATTAATGTCACTGAATTGTATATATAAAAATGTTGAGATGGCAAATTTATTGTTATATGCAGTGAAACCTGTGAGAGCTGGAACTAGGTGGGACCACTTCGTTTCTCTGGGTCTCACAAGTTTTCCACCTTTGACAGGATACAGCCTTACCACTTTTTTATTGCTTGTTTTAGTGGAAAATATTTGAGTTTTCCTTCACTGACAGCTTTCTGCCTCTGACAGATTTTGCAGGTCTCACTATATAATAATTTTAAAACTCACACTATGTAAATCAAGATGTGGGCAGCTAAAAGATGTGAAGTCTAGAATCATGGGATCCTGCCAAGTCTGTTATGAGACATAAGGGACACATTAGGCCTAAAACCAAAAGGTAGCTGGAGTCTTGGATTCAGAACCATATAACATTTTCAAAAACTTAGAAGATTAAAAAAGAAAGCTCAGGCTGAATTCTGAGGAAGACATATAATGATGCAGTGATCATAATACCCTCCAAGAATAAAAACAGTAGGGAATAACTAAAATTCTTCAGTGTTTAAGATTATGGGAAATAGGATCTCAGCATTATTTCATATTGCAATAAAATTCAGCTATGTCATTTCTAAATTGATTAATTTAGGCTTGATGGAGTGGGGTCAGAAATTGAAACATAACCCACCTATTTCTTCTGGAACAATGAAGTCCCCTGGATATGGGAAATCTTTGATGAAAGTATCTGCAATAGAAACAAATAAAATATCTTTGTGACATTAATAATTAAACTTTCATATCTTTTACAATAAAAACAATACTCTGTGCACGGGCATTACTGGAAATTCATGAAATGAACCCTCTTTTTTAGGGTCAGTGTTTACTACAATCCTGATTGTTTCAGAAAGAAACTTTATGAAAGGAAATCAAGAGCATTTCTCCAACTCCATGAGTCCTGCAATAACAGGAAACAAAACTCCTATTTCTGTAGTTTGCCAGATAAGAACTGAGCAGTAGATTATTTTGAAGGCATGTGGCAAATACTGTTAAAGATATATAAATTACTGTCTATTGCACAGTCTTGGCTGGGCAACTTGCATTGTAGCTTCTATTTCTGGTGGGGGAGACTTGCATACATTTGTCATGACTCCAGAAAAATGGTAAAAAATGACAAGTTGGCAGAGGAGAAATTGTTGCTAACAGCGTGGTTGTTCGGAGGAGCTACTCTGCACCAAGAACATTCCAGATAGTGAATTTGAAGCAGAATAAAGGCTATTATTGCAAGTGGACGCCTAAGATTACCGTAGTTCTGATGCTTCCTACAACTAAGAGAAACAATGGCAAATTAACAAGGAGCCATTGGCCTTTACAAGGTCACTGCGGTGGTGTTATGTACCTAATAGCTTTAAAGATGTGATAGAACACAGGAATCCCTAGATAGCACAAATGGTTAAGTGCTGGGCTACTAATCAAAAGGCTGATGGTTCAAGTCCACCCAGAGGCACCTCAGGAGAAAAGCCTGGTGATCTATTTCGTGACACACATGGGGTTGTAGTGAGTTGAAATTGACTCAATAGCAGCTAATAGCAACAACAGAGCTAGCTGGCAACAAGGGCAAATTGCTCTGGCTGTATTTCCCTAGCATGCTTTCTGTTCTTTGGGAACTGAAGATGGAAGCAGAGATCATAACGAATGATGAATCATTATGATCTGGAAATAATACTTGTAGTAAATGCTCCTCATAAAGGGCAAGTGCTCAGAAGTTGAAGTACAATCAGTTTGTAGAGTTGCCAGTGACATCTGAAAAGCTTTGAGACTTTCATATATTCTTACAGCCTCCCCTCAACCATGTTTTCCATGGAAACTATCATCCAATGACCTTAGTGGGATCTTCAAATATTCAAAGAGATATCTTACCTGGTTAAGCCTAGGACTTATTTGCTTATTACTTATTTTATAATTCATGTACAATAGCTGGCTGGTGTATTACAACTTTTGTGGGCCATCCTCAAACTTTTCACAAGTCATGGAATAGCACACACTTTCCAATTAGGTGTGTTGTGTTTCTTTTTAATGTTGATCCTCTTCAGCAGAAAAATAAAGTGAGGGTAGAAAGTCAGTGGGTCATTCAAGTCACAAATCTCTCAAAACTCACCTTCTAAGGATATGTTGATGTTGAAGTATTTACGTTGAGGTATCCTGTCAGTTATTACTTGAAGGCTCTTTCATGGTCATGGTTTCTAGCTTTTTAATCATGACAACTGATCACTGGCTTCCTTGTTTGCTAAGACATCACTGATGTAATCCACTGATGACAAGGCTCAGAGAAAAGAATTTTTAATATGTGGTTATGTCAACAATTGTGAAATGTTACTGAGATAATCCAAGTGGCAGAGAATGAGATAAGTATCTTGGTTCTAATCTTATTGCTATAATGCACCATTATCAATGCAAAATAATGCACTATAATCAATTGTCGAAAAGCAGATTCCCTCACTGCTAGGAGTTTGCTATATTTTACTATGCATTTTACTCTTTACCTACTCTAACCAGTTGTCTTAGAGTTGACTTCAACTCATGGCGATCTATGGTTGTCAAAATAAAACTGTGCTCCATAGGGTTTTCAATGCCGATTTTTCAGAAATAGACCACCAGGCCTCTGGATAGACTAGAACTTCCACCTTTTGACTAGCAGCCAAGAGTAATAACTGTTTGCACCACCCAGGATTTCTTACCAAATTTATAACACATTTATCTACAATTTTGTAGGGTGAGTCTTTTCCACTTGACTTTATATCATAAGCAGGTTTTGATGCTCTTAAAATATCATGTAAAGATCATCTATTTTAGTGACTATTGGCCAGAGTCTCAGAGATTTCATCAGTCTCTATCAGACCAGTAAGCCTAGTCTTTTTTCTTTTTTTATGGTTTTGAATTTTGTTCCAAATTATTCTCACATTCTATGCAGGATTTCTAATTTTGATTCATTTCCAAGTGGTTGAGACTGGTAGCTGGGCACCATCTAGTTCTTCTGGTCCCAGGGTCATGTAGGTTGAGGTTCCCATGGTCCACTAGTCCCTTGGACTAATAGTTTCCATGTATCTTTGATTTTTTTTTCACTCTTCTTTGCTCTAGATAAGGAGAAACCAATCGTTGCATCTTAGATGGTGAAGATCATTTCTTATAGAGGGCACACACTGTTCCATTGTGAGGATATACTATAATGGACACATCAAATTGTTTGTAATGTCTCTTATTAAAATTAATGTGTAAAAACATCCTTTTAAATAAATCCCTTTCTTTACTACTTATCATTTCCCCAGGATTCTTAGAAATTAAATTACAAGGTCAAGGATGTACATATGTTTTTTTAGAACTCTTGATATATGCTGCCAAATTGCTTAGTAGAAAGGTTGTACCAATTTGTACTCTCAACAGAAGTTTATGAAGGATGAAAAAGAAAACACTTTAGTTTTCTTTCATTTAGTCATGGTCCTGTTGAGTATGTGTGCTATGGAAAATAGAGCATTTGTTAAAGAAAAATGATTGAAATTTTCTTGTTTAATATCAATTGAAGGAGAAGAGATTCTTTAAATATACAAAGAAATGCTGGTAATTTTTAAATATATTCAACATGTATAGCCTCGGGAAACATTTCAGGCATAGTTTTTTAAAGTCCATTTCTTTAGTCATTAAAATAATCCCTTACATTTCCCTCATGCATCACAGTTTGCAAAATACTTTTGTAAATCATCTCTTATTAATCACCATGAAGTTTAGGAAACTCTTCTGAAATAACTTAGGACCTACCAGAAACCTTCAAATGCAATCACATTAAAAAATATATCACAAAGTTGTCTTGTGTTCAAAATTTATTTTTTTCATTAGTTTTAAATTTTATATTCCCATAAAAGATCTCTCCTCTGGGTAAAGAATAAGTTCATGGCATGATTCTTTCATTTCCAATCAGTGTGAAAGACAGACTCATAAACCTTTACATCATCTTGAAATCAAAGATCAAGAAAAAGGAACTTTATGTTGGCCCTTATTGCATGGCCATCTTGATGCTCCCTGAACACACCAGGCATGCCCCTACTTTTGGAAATTTCTACTCACTGTTTCCTTAGCCTGGAACACTATGACCCCAGATAATGGCATGAAATCTTCTTTCTCTTCCTCCAGAACTTTACTCAAATAATGCTGTCTCAGCTAGGTCATACTACAAGACCCTATTTAAAATTGCAATCCTCCTTCCACATTAAAACACTCTCTGATCCTTTTTATGGTTTTATTTTTCTTGCTGTTGTTAGCTTCAACTCTGATTCATGGGAACAAAATGTTGCTTTGGCCTGCACCATCCTCATGGTCACCAGTGTGTTCCTGTTTATCATTGCAACTGTTGTACAATTTTTCTCATCAAGGGTCTCCCTTACCCTCACAGATCCTCCACCGCACCAAACACAGTGTTCTCCTGTAGTGACTGATCTCTGGAAGGCATGTTGAAAGCAAGTGAGTGGGACAATGTTCTGTTGTGAGCCATAGGTTTTCATTGGCTAATTTTCAGAAAAAGGTTACCAGGCCTCTTTTCCTACTTTTACTCTTAGTCTAGAAACTCTACTGACAGATGCATGGTGGTTTATTTTTCTACCTTGTATTTATTGCCATGACTTTTGTTGTTGTTTGTTTTTGTCTTTCATTTTAGACTTGCAAAAACAGCATGGTGGTGGCCTTCTGGCATCTTTTAACTTCATAAGGGGAGGAGAGAATCATGTTGAACATCAACAGCCCAAGCTTGGTTCCTCTGAAACAGAGGTCAGACATGCTGCCACCCTCTAATTCTTTTGTGAATTCTGACACCAATCTTTCCTCCCATAACACTCTCTACTTCTCTGTTGAGTTTGACCATTCATTGCAATGACCACACAGAACTCAACAGATAATTCACAATTATGGGGCTTACTGGGGAAGTGGTGTTACAATTCAGGTTCAGGAACATTCAGGATACAATTCTTCTATCAGGATAGCCTCCTTTCAACCGTGCCCATAGGCATACCACTCTTTGGCCCTTGATCCCTTAACCTGGTCTCAGCTCTGCTCAGGCAAACGTTACAAAGCTCTTTTAGCTCTGACAATAGGTGCCCAGAGAAACACTCCACTCTACCAGTGAGGCTCCAGCCCAAAGGCACTCAACGTTCTCACTCTGTGGGCTGGGAAGCCCACCACTCTGTCTCATGCTGATCTCTTGGTTCTGCTGTAGTTTGTTTGCCACTGTCTCTATATATCACCTCAGCAAAATGTTACAGTTCTCTCTCTCCTGGATTGAGGAAGTTCAGCATAGGAATCTCCGGTCCAAAAGATGTGCTCTGCTCCTGGCTTTTCTTTCTTGATGGTAGTGAGATCCCCCTTTCTGCCTCTGGATGGCTCATTTTAAGCCTAGTAAGATAGAAAAACTGACCAATCCCCATATTAGGGTTCCATATGGCTTATTTGCATGGTACCACGCCCACAAGAGTGCTGTGTACCTTATTTACATTATTGACAAGCTATCCAATCCTCTTGGTGGGCCACAGCACCTCACATTTGCATAGTCCCACTCAGTTATCTGGTGGGAGTCACAAAGACCATAACTAGAAGAGCCATATTAAGTAATTCACTGCACCACAGACTATAAACTACAATATAAGGGATTTTTGTCTGCTTTATTTACTGATACACATCCATTACCTAGAACAATGTGGTATGTAGTATGCAGTATACCAATATATATTGAGTCGATGCTTTTGAGTAGTGGTGTTAGTGAAGAATGCTGAAAGTACTGTGGACTGCTAAAAGAACTAACAAATCTGTGCTGGAAGAAGTGCAGCCAGAATGCTTCTTGGAACCAAGAATAGCCAGATTTCATCTCATTTACTTTCTTCATGTTTTAAGAAGGGACCATTCCCTGGAGAAGGATATCATGCTTGGCAAAGTGGAGGGACAATGAAAAATGGGAAGGCCCTTAACTAGATGGATTAACACAGTGGCTGCAACGATGGGCTCAGGTATAGCAAAGGTTGTGGGGCTGGCACAGGACCAAGCAGTGTTTCGTTCTACTGTACTGAGGTCATTATGAGTCAGAGAAGACTCGAGGACACCTAACGACAATGATGCCAGTATATGGGAAAAAAAAACAAACCTTAAACTCACTGCCATCCAGTCAGTTCAACTCATCGAGACCCATCCTTGGGTTTCCGAGGCAGTATCTCTACAGAAGTAGATTGCCCAATCTTCCTTCCAAGGAATTGCTGGTGTGTTTGAACCACAAGCTCTGGTTAGCAGTAATGCCTTAGGGACTACTCCACCTTAGCCCATAAGGGGATTGGACCCTTAACCTTGGCATTATTAGCACCACACTCTAAGCAGCTGAGCTAACTGGCCACCAGACCTGATATATAGCAGGCACTTATATATATATATATATATAGAGAGAGAGAGAGAGAGAGAGAGAGAGAGAGAGAATTTATTGAAGGAAAGACTGATTGAGTAAACCAGGACTGTAGCTAGCTAATAATTTTTCTATGTACACTATAAAAGAAGATAATATATTTCAGATTGGCCTTTAACTTTGATGCCTACCTGATAATAGCTTACATTAGAGTATAACCCTTGTCTCAGGACAAGCTAAGGAATAGAAGGGGTTGGGAAAACTTCATTTACTAAGGAACAGTTCAGCCAGACTCTGTGGAGTCAAAAAGACACAAGTTTACCACTTTCTTGCTTTATGACCCGGGGCACTTGGTCAACATCTCTGAGATTCAGTCTTTTCACCTGTTAGATGAGTATAGGAGTTTCTACATCACAACATTGCAATTATACATTGAAAGCATGTAATAATTTTTAGTCCCTATTATGTGAAAGATACTGAGCTAACGATTCAACATATATTATGCATATAAAGTCTCTGGTGGCTCCAACAATTTGTGCTCAACTACTAACCTAAATGTTGTTGGTTTGAACCCACCCAGCAATGTTGCAAAAGAAAGCCCTCATGATCTTCCATAAAAGATCATTGTTGTTGCTGTCAAGTCGATTCTGACTCATGCTGACCCCATGGCTGCAGAGTAGAACTATTCAATAGAGTTTTCAAGGCTCTGACCTTTCAAAAGTAGATTGTTAGGACTGTCTTCCCAGACATCTCTGGGAAGTTTTGAAACATCAGCATTTTGGCAAATAGTTGAGCAATGAATTATTGTGCCACCCAGAAAATCCTCTGTAAAAGATTACACCCAAGAAAAACTTATGAAGCAGTTCTACTCTGTAATATATGGGGTTGTTATGTGTTAGAGCCAACTCGAAGGCAATGGGTTTGAGGTTTTTGTTGTTGTTGTTGTTGCTCAGATGGATAGAATACACAGAGTCACTGTACCAAAAAATATTAGTCAACATTCAACCATTTCAAGTGGAATCATATGATCAAGAACCAATTGTACTGAAGGAATAAATCTAAGCTGCATTGAAGGCATTGGGAAAATACAAGTCTGCAGTAATTGATGGGATACCAATTGAGATGTTTCAACAAATTGATACAATGAAGTGCTCACTTGTCTGTCTATGCCAAGAAATTTGGAAGACAGCTACTTAGCCATCCAACTGGAACAGATACATATGTGTGCCCATTCCAAAGAAAGATGATCCAATAGAAGTGGAAATTAATACACAACATCATTACTATAACATGCAAGAAAAATTTAGCTGAAGATAATTTAAAAACAGTTGTAGCAATAAATCAACAGGGAACTGGCAGAAATTCAAGCTGGATTCAGAAGAGGACATGGAACAAGGGATATCATTGCTAATGTCAGATGATCTTGGCTGAAAGCAGAGAATACCAAAAAGATGTTTACCTATGTTTTATGGACTATGTGAAGGCATTTGACTGTGTGGATCATAACAAATTATGGATAACATTACAAAGAATTCCAGGACACTTAATTGTGCTCATGAGGAACCTGTACATAAACCAAGAGGCAGTTATTTGAACAGAACAAGGGAGTACTATATGATTTAAAATCAAGAAAGGTGTGCACTAGGATTGTATCTTTCAGTGTACTAATAAATCTGTATGCTGAGCAAATAACCTGAGACACTGAACTACATGAAGAAGAATGCAGCATCAGGATTAGAAGAAGTCTCTTTAACAACCTGCCATGTGCAGACAGCACAAGATTGCTTGCTGAAAAATGAAGAGGACTTGAAGCAGTTACTGATGAAGATCAAAGACTACAGCCTTCAGTAAAGATTATACCAGAACATAAATTAAAATCCTCACATCTGGACCCATAATCAATATCATGATAAACAGAGAAAATATTGATGTTATAAAGAATTTCCTTTTACTTGGATCCACAATCAATGCCCATGGGAGGAGCAGTCAAGAAATCAAATGTATTGCACTGGGCAAATCTGTTGCAAAACAATTCTTTAAAGTGTTAAAGAGGAAAGGTGCTACCTTGAGCATTAAGGTCTGCCTGACTTAAGCCATGGTATTTTCAGTAGCTTCATACATGTGAAAGCGGGACAATGAATAAGGAAAACTGAAGAAGAATTGATTACTTTGAATTATGGTGTTGGTAAAGACTATTGAATATATCAATATATCATGGACTGCCAGCAGAATGAACATATCTGTCTCAGTAGAAGCACAGCCAGAATGTTCCTCAGAAGCAAGGATGGTGAGACTTCTTCTCATGTACTTTGGACATGTCTCCCTTGAGAAGGACATCATGCTTAGTAAAGTAGAGGGTCAGAAAAAAAGAGGAAGACCCTCAGTGAGATGGATTGACATAGTGACTGCAACAATGGGCACAAACATAGCAATGACTGTGAGGATATCCCAGGACCAGGCAGTGTTCTGTTCTGTTTCACATAAGGTTCTTATGAGTTGGAACCAACTTGATGGCACCTAACAACAACAACAATAAATATTATAGTAACATTAGAAAACAGATATGCTGTTTTCAATATGTATTGTTTAAGTCTCCAAATAAGTCTGGAAAAGGCTAATTCATTTCTTTTTTTGGAGATTCATATTGCATATTAATGTATAAAGACAGTCTGCAATAAGAAATATGTGCAAATTTAATTTGGCTTTTTTCATCAAAGATTACTCAAAAGATGCCTTTTTCTCTTGCCATAACACACATTGTAATTACATGAAGATGATGATTCCATTTAATGCTCTTCAATAACTAGAGAACACACTATTTCCCCCATTCCACAGAGGACAAAGCTGAGGCTTAGAGAAGCTCAGTAGCCTACACAAGTTCACAGAGAAAACAAATAAAAAAGTGCAGGGATTCCAACCCAGGTCATCCTGATTCAGGGACTGATCTTATCACTACCTCATTCCAAGTTGTCTCTTGAGGCCTACCTTGGTTATGATTATTATATAGAGAGATGACAAGAAAATTACATTGCTACACCATCTATAATTGCTGAAAATTCAGAACCACTTGGAAAATATATTTGAGATGAAGAGAGAAACTCCAACTTTTGCAGTATTTGAAATTTACGTTTGATTTTAAGTGAAAGAGAAGGAGAAAGTTTCATAGCAGATAGAGAAATCATGTTTAAAGTTAATGAGATCTTTATTCTCAGTACCCAGTAAGGATTTCCAAATAAGGATTGGCATAAATGACAAGGCAACCCAGATGAGATGAGATACCAGAGAAATATCACAATTCTAAATTGTATCTGATGTCAAGACAAATCATTTTCATTTAGTTAAGTTGGCAACAGTTTTATCTGCCTTTCATCTTGCATAGAATGTGAGAAAAATAAGACTGGAAGGGGTGTCTTAATGATTGGCCCTTATCTCCAACTAGCTCAGGTGTTTTGTAATACTGTGCTATATTATGCCCCACAGCCTCCCTCAGTAACTGTACTGAAACAAAAATTGATAGAAACCCTCACATTTTCTTTTGCCTGAACCATGATAAACATTCCTAGGTACCTGTCCCAGCCCCAGACAGATCTACATGAGCTTCTCTTGAGACACTCAGCGTTTGTTTTCTGTTTTTGGTTGTTAAGAGAACAGGCATGTCAGATCTCAGCTGGACTCCCTGGGCATACTTCTGTGCAGTGACATGGTCGCAAAATAAACCCAAGGTGTTATCAGTGGCACATTGATTACTAGAAAGAACATGGAATTGTGTTCTGTAATCACTATTAACTGAGTTACATAAGTGACAGAGGAGGCAGAACCCAAGCACTTGGAGGGTGACTCATGCTATCTGTTGTAGCAAATTCTAGCGTCACACTCTCTCCTCCCCAGATTAGCCGTTCTGGAGAATTGTGCCGAGAAAGCTCTTCTTTATGTCATTATGGTATTTGGTGGTGGGGGAGAGTAATAACACATTTGTTTCTAATATGTTCATCTTTTAAAAGTATTTAAGGATTTTGGTTTTTTCCAAAAATGCATTTGAGGCAGGCTTTGTAATATAAACCTTCTAGACAGTTTGTGTATGCCAAATAGCTATGTTTAGTGCCATTTGTATACATTTTGGACAAGGAAAAACTATTTATTTTGAAATTTAAATTCTCCAAGCAACTATGCACTACAAAACATTCTAGAAAAGCCCTTTAGCAATGGTTAAGGATAGTTTTCCATATATATGAATAAGCTTGTGGACATAATAGGTATAACAACCCATTTTCAACCTCTGCCTCTTCTTGTGACCAATCTTACTTTAGAAAGAAGGAACAGGGATTCCCCTGAATGTAATGGCTTGTTTTATAAATCTTCATGGGGTTGACTTTCTTTTTTCTTTTATTGACATTTGACATAATTACACATGGTATAAATTGGAAAAAGCAATGTTAAAGATCTATTTCTAAGTCCATATTTTTCAAGTAATTAACCTTCTGGAGCGTGTTTTGTTTTTAATTTTTTATTGTGAGTTGGGTGAAAGTTTACAGAGCAATTTCATTTTTCATATAGCAGTTCATATGTATTTTGTCTCATGACATTTACTGCAATTTTCCACAATGTAACACCTCTCTTCTCATTTCCTCCCTATTGTTACCTCTTCCCTGTGTCCTTCCCTCCCATGTACTCCTGGTCCTTGAGCTGTCTCCCTGTGCATACACTGCCCTTCTCTTTTCCCATGAAGGATCTCTCCAAGAAGTGTATCTACCTAATGTAAACGTTCAGCTCATATGCCTGTCTTTTGTTTGGCTGGAACCCACAAGAGTGGGTTCAATTCCAGACCTGAATGGTAGCTATGGGTCATAGTCTCAGGACTTTCACCAGGCTCCATCAGACCAGCAAACCTGGTCTCTTTTTTTTTTTTATGATTTTAAGTTTTGTTCCACATTGTTCTCCCACTCTATCCAGGATCTACTACATAAATCCCCTTCCGAGTGGTTGACAGTGGTAACCAGGTACCATCTAGTTCTTCTGGTCTCATAGTCATATAAGCTGATATACCAGTCCCTTGAACTAATTGTTTCCATACATTTTTGGTTTTCTTCATTCTTCTTTGCTCTGGATGAGGAGAGATTCATCGTTGCATCTAGATAACCTCTTGCAAGCGTTTAAGATCCCAGTCACTATGGAGAGTGTTCCTTAGGATAAACATTTTCTGCTCCTTCCCTTTATTCTTTGGACAAATCATGCCTACTTGAGGATAACTCTCAAATCTCATAATGGTAGGGATGGTAGGGAAAGAAGTCATAAAGCATGAAAACCATAGTTACTTTTTATTAGTATATTTATGTTATATTTACTAAGTGAAATTAGAACTTTGTCCATCTGCTTGCCAGAGGAAGGGGAATTGGAGAAGAATGTTGGTATACTACAAGTTCTATGGCAACTAACATACTGTCTAGAAGTTTTGTCTTCTGAATGAATTAAATCACCACTCATAAAATACAACTGGTTCAGCTCACCTTGGTGTGGTGCTATGAAATTAGAGGTAGGGGATTACTTCTAAGGTTCTACTATTGTTAGAGCAACTCTCAGTCAATTGGCAGAACCTAGCTTTTTGGGTGAACATCTGGATTGTTAGTGCTTCATAGAATAAGTATATGTTTGAAAATCTTTTTTTTTTTCCCCTATTTTGACTATGAACATTTTGGAAACCTTTCTTTATTTGTACAGAGATTAGCCTTTAGTTGAAATTGTGTCTTGGCAACATTCTATGTGTTATGTTGTTAGTTGCCAGTCAAGTCAGCTCTGACTCATGGTGACCTTACGTATAACAAAACAAAACTTTGCACCATCATCACAAGTAGTGTGGGTATGTCTGGGTCCATTGTTGCAGCCATTGTGTCCATCCAACATATGGAGGGAGGGTTTCCTTCGTCTTCACTGGCCCTCCACTTTTCTGAACATGGTGCCTTTCTCCAGAGATCATTCTCTTCTGATGATGTGTCAGAAGTAACTGAGTAAAGTCTCAGATATATTCTGTGATTAATAGGGTTTTTCACTGTCTAACATTCAGCGTTAGATCACCAGGCCTTTATTTATACTCTGTCTTAGTCTAGAAGCTCCACTGAAATTTGTCCACCATGGGTGATCCTGCTAATATTTGAAATATAAATGGCATAACTTCCAGTATCATAAAACAAAACAAAACAAACCCACTGCCATCAAGTCGGATCCTGACACATAGCAACCCCTCCTTGGGTTCCTGATGCAGTAACACAATGGAAGTAGATTATCTCCTTCTGAGGAGTGGCTGGTGGATAGCAACATACAAGTCACCACAGTACGACAAACTGACAGACAGGTGGTGGCTGTGTGTTATATCAACCAAAAAAAAAAAAAAAAAAAATTGGTTGGTTAAGTATAATTCAAGTGTAATGCCTCAGCATGTTTTCTAGGGAAGCTTGTAAATAAGTACATCAACAAACGTTAAAATCCTTGCTAAGCTCCTACTCTCCATATTGAGAATTTGATACATGTTAGTGCTCAGGTCATCTAACTCCTCATGTTCTAATTCCAAGCAAGTTCCAACTGTGATTCATCTCCCTGTGTAGATCTGACCACAGGGAGGGAATTCACTGATGATGCCAGTGTAAGTATTCTAGTTCTATGATAGTTCTATTTCTCATTGCAAACTAAGACCTTGGGTATGTATGAGGGATGTTGTACGTTGGCTAGTTTGACTTTCTACCTGCTCTTATTGTATTAACTAAATGTAGTTTCTACAAGATAGAAAGCCAGACTCAGGCTCATGGTAGGTAACTTCTTCATAGCCCTTTTAGGGGTCATTCTGTTGGTCTCCTTGAGAACTACTCTCAGATATCACAATGTGGGAGAATCTGTTTTAAATTGCCACAACTCTTTGTATATTTGTCTCAGGGAAGTTTGAAAGCAGTGTGAGAGGAAGCACTATCAAATTGGAGGTGGATGTTGGTTGAAAGCAAAATGATAATACTATAGAAGGGACACTTGCTTTGAAGAATGGAAGGCCTGAGTCAGGCAGGGGTAGATTCTGTATCTTTCTATACAGTGTTTACAGCATTGCTGGCATATCAATGTTTGCAAAGAAGGAAGGCATCCACAGAAGGGAATGTTTATCCAAAGATAGCCAAATTCTGGAGGATGAGGAAAATAACAGTTCTCTATCTATATTAACTTGGATATGTCTCTAACATTTATCATTAATCATTACTACAAACAAAGTTAATGGGGATGTTATGGCTCAATTTCTGTGGACCGGGAAGCTTATCAATGGGACTGCCACTTCCTAGCAACTTGTGGAATTTATCTGTGTTAAATGAGTTCATTCAGGGACATCAAGAACACTAGAAACTCTATCCCATCAGGAAAAAGGAATATTAGAAAATATTCCCTCAAACTAAAGGGGAAAAAAAAAAAAAAAACCCTACCCAAATCCAACTTTTTTCCTCCATTTTTCCACACATATACCCAAATCCAAATTTTTTCCTGCATTTTTCCACACATACTTGCTCAAAGGACTTAATTGGACATTTGTAATTACATACAGTAACTAGCATCAAAAACAAAATCCAATTATATTTTGAACTCAAATAGTTTACAACATAGTTGGGGAACTTAGGTTTTGATTATGCAAGAACACAACTTCTTTTTAAGGAAAAATGTTACAAGAAGTCATATGTGATGAATTGGAAGCATAGTCAAATGAGCTGCTTTCTTGGAACTAAATCTGCTTGAATGGCTTACTGTCCACTTGAGACATTCACGTGTAATCAAATAGATGCATAAAGTCATTTTATTCAGTTATTCAAATAACGAGTCATTGTGGCCGATAAAGCCTTTATTCCTGCAGCCAAGAATAAGGCTATATCAAGAATATTGTATTGATTGAAGTAAATAATTCACAAAGGGACAAATATTGCATGATTTTGCTTCCATGAAATATCTAGGGTAGGCAAGTGAATAGAGGTCAAAGTTTATTAGAGGCAATAAATGGAGGGAGAGTGAGAGGTAAGAGGGAAAGACACTGCTAAGGAGACACTAAGTTTCTGTTGTTGTTGTTGTTAGGTACTATTGAATCAGTTCCAACTCATAACAACCCTATACACATAGAACAACACATTGCCCAGTCTTCTGCCATCCCCATAATCATTGCTATGTTTAAGCCCACTTTTGTCGCAACAATGTCAATCCATATCATCAAAGGTCTTCCTTTTTTCACTGACCATGTAATTTAGCAAGTATGATGTCCTTCTGCAGGGACTGATCCTTTCTGATAACATGTCCAAAGTATGTAAGGCAAGGTTTTGCCATTCTCACTTCCAAGAAACATTCTGACTGTACTTCTTCCAAGACAGATATATTCATTCTTCTGACAGTCCATGGTACACTTACTCCTCATTTATTAACTATCTTGTTATCTGATATTTCACATTTATGACAATAATAAAAAAATCTACTATCTGATTATTTTGCACATTAATGACATATGTTTGGCAGTAACAAACACTCAGGTGTGAGGTTAGAGCACTGCTGGCTATGATGGTTAAGGTTCTGTGTCAACTTGACTGAGCCATGATTCTCAGTAGTCTGGCAGTTATGTAATGATGAAATTTGACAGTTATGTTATGATGTAGTCATCCTCTATTTTGTGAGATGATGTGGCTTTCTCTATTGTTACATAACACTAATTTTCACATAACGACCTGGATTTGGACTCTAACAATGTCAGTAAGTGAAGAATGGGTGTATATTTAATATTCTTTGCCAACACTGTATTTTAAATACATTAATTTTTCTTTAATCTTTCTTATTCATTGCCCAGCTTTCACATACATATGAGGCAATTGAAAAATCATAGCTTGAGTCAAGTGAAACTTAGTTCTCAAAGTGATATCTTTGCTTTCTATTAATTTAAAGGGGTATTTTACAGCAGATTTGCCTAATGCAATACATCATTTGATGTCTTCACTGCTACTTCCATGAGCATTGATGACAGATCCAAGTAAAATGAAATCCTTGACAATTTTGATCTTTTCTCTAGTAATTATGATGTTACTTATGGGTCTAGTTGTGAAGTTTTTGTTTTCCTTATGTTGAAATGTAATCCATACTGAAGTCTTTAATCTTCATCAATAACCAAAGAAAAACAAACTCACTGCTGTCAAGTTGTTTCTGACTCATAGCTACCTCTCCTTGGGTTTCCAAGGCAGTATCACTACTAAAGTAGATTGCCCAATCTTCCTTCCAAGGACTGGCTGGTGGATTTGAACCACCAGCCTTCTGGTTTGCAGTCAAATGCCTTAGGCACTATGCCACCAAAACCAAAACACCAAACTCATTGCTGTCAAGTCAATTCTGACTCACAGCGACCTCTCCTTGGTTTTCCAAGGAGGTATCACTAAGGAAGTAGAAATTAAGAGTTGGAATCAACTCAATAACATCTAATAACATGTTGTTATTATGTGCCATTGAGTTGGACCTGACTCATAGCAACCCCTCCTTGGGTTTCCGAGGTGGTATCACTACCGAAGTCGATTGCCCAAACTTCCTTCCGAGGAGTGGCTGATGGGTTTGAACCTCCAGTCTTCTGGGTAGCAGTCAAGTGCCTTAAGCACTACACTACACCACCAGAGCTCTTCAAATTCTCTTCTCTTTCAGCAAGCAAAGTTATGTCATCTGCATCTTGTAGGTGGCTAATGAGTCTTCCTTCAATCCTGTTGCCATGTTCTTGTTCTTATAGTCCAATTTATTGGATTATTTGCTCAGAATATAGATTGGACAGGTATGCTGAAATGATCTAACTCTGATTCACACCTTTCTTGATTTTAAACCACACAGTACCTCCTTGTTCTGTTTGAATAACTGCTTCTTGGTCTATGTACAGTTTCTGCATGAGCACCATCAAGCATTCCAGAATTCTAATTCATTACAATGTTATCCATAATTTGTTATGATCCACACAGTCAAATGCCTTTGCATAGTCAATGAAACACAGGTAAATATTTTTCTAGTATTTTTTGCTTTCAGCCAAGACCCATCTGACATCAGCAATGATAACCCTCATTCTTTGTCTTGCTCTGAATCCAGTTTGATTTCTGGCAGTTCCCTGTTTATGTACTTCTACAACTGTTTTTGGATTATTTTCAGCATAATTTTACATCTACATGATATTAATGGTGAATGAGTTTTATTAGGGGAATAGAACAATTTTGAAATATAAAGTGGTGATGGTTGCACAACATGATGAATATAATTAATGTCACTGAATTGTATATGTGAAGACTAGTGAAATGGCTTGACTTGTTATATACATACATATATATAGATAGATAGATATAGATATAGATATGGCACCCTGGTGGCTCAGTGCCTAAGGCATTTGACTGCTAACCAGAAGATTGGCTGTTCAAACCCATCAGCCATTCCAAGGAAGGAAGATGGGGCAATCTACTTCTATAAAGATTTATCATCTTGGAAACTCAGTGGGGATTGCTATGAGTCAGAATTGACTCAGTGGCAATGGGTTTGGGTTTGGTTATGTATATATACAAGTATACAAATATATATATGCATATGCATATATATATGCACACACACATATATATACATATATATATATATACATATATATATATATATTTACCACCATTATTTTAAAGATTAATATGTTAACTATGTCACTATGTCAAAAGTATATTGTATCTTTAATGCTTCTCAATATTTCAAGTATTTTTTCATTCAATAAATGTTTATTGAACATCCTTAAAAAAAAAACAAACACTTCAATACAAAGAACCATAAAATTTCTGCCCAATATTATATAGAAAACTAGTTATAGAACCACTTCTTCCAGGTAAGGACATATACATTTCAATTGAAGTATGACTTTGAGCATACCAAAACCAAACTCACAGTCATCAAGTCGATTCCAACTCATAGCAACCCTATAGGACAGAGTAGAATTGACCCATATGGTTTCTAAGGTTATAAATCTCTACAGAAGTAGACTGCCTCATCTTTTTTCCTGTGGAGAAGCTGATTAGTTTAAACCACCCTCCTTTGGTTAACAGCCCAGTGCTTTAACCACAGTGCCATCAAAGCTACTGTCTTTGAGCAAAAGGAATGAAAATCAAACAGTTAGAAATAGTGACTGTATTACTAAAGGAATATACAACAAACTACCTATTTGTCTTTGCAAGCCTCTGCTATTTTACATTGCCTTATGGCTCTGGTGGTGCTGTGGTTAAAGCATTGGGCTGCTAGAAAAAAGGTCTGTTGTTTGAATCCATGAGCTATGACTCTGTGGGAGAAAGATGAGGCAGCCTGCTTCTGTAAATATTTCCAGCCTTGCAAACCCTATGGGACAGTTCTACTCTGTCCTATAGCTCTCTATGAGTTGGAATCAACTCTATGATAATGGATTTGGTTTTGGGTTTTATGATACTGAGAGCCTGGAAAGCTTTATTCATTTTACACGTTCCCTCAAGGGTGAGGTAGGATTAGACAAGAAGGAAAGGACACCTGACTAGATACTGTCACATGTCCAGTCTTCATTTAGAACATGTGGGAGAATTCCACAACTGTTGTTTGAAGACTTTCAGGTAGATTTTTTAAATATGCTAAGACAGGCTTTCTGTATGAGTTGTGTGATATGGATAGCCTAAATTGATTGAGCTAGGTAAATTTCACAAATTTTCTTAGAGGCTACAAAAGGATGGCTTAATTAACATTTCTAGGCAGATAAAAATGTGATAAATACAAAAATGGAATTTGAAGTAACTTTAAGAAACATTTTCCTGGTAGCTAAAATGCTAAAATTATTATTGTTGTTATTTGATATAAGATGCATTAAGGAGATCTGGTGGTTTAGTGCCTAAGGTATTTGACTGCTAACCAGAAGGTTGGTGGCTCAAATCCACCAGCCACTCCACAGAAAGAAGACTGGGCAATCTGCTTTTGTAAAGATTTACCACCTTGGAAACCCAATGGGGGCCTCCAACAGTTAGAATCGACTCAATGGCAGTAAGATTTTTGTTGTTGTTGTTGTTTTGTATAAGATACAGCTCTAACAATTTTGCTTGGATGCTAAAAAAAAAAAAAAAAAAAATGAATTTTGATGTCTCATTTTCAAGTGCTGCAAGCCTACTCAAAATGATACAACATTGAAAATGCTATTTAAATTCTCTAAACTTAGGAGCTCTGGTAGCATAGTGGCTAAAGCACTTGATTGCTAACCAGAAGGCTGGTGGTTCAAACCCACCAGCAACTCCTCGGAAGGAAGGTTGGGCAATCCTACTTCTGTAATGATACTGCCTCGGAAACCCAAGGAGGGGTCGCTATGAGTCAGGGCCAACTTGACGGCACATAACAACAACAACAACAACAAACTTTAGTTTCCTCATGTATAAAAAGGATGCTAGTGAATCTGGCCATCCAGGGTTGTGAAAATTAAATTGGATGAACTATATAAATTCTTTAGTGCTTAGATTATAGCTGTTGTTAGTTGTCATTGAGTCTGCTCTGACACATGGTGACAGCTATGAACAGCACAAATGTTGTCTGGTCCTACACCGTCTTCATGAACCTTGGTATACTTAAGTCCATTTTTTGTGGTCATTGTATATTAGGAGTGCCTCCTAATCTAGAACACTCATTTCCAGTACTATATGGAAAAATGTTTTTGTTATAATACATAGGGTATTTTTTAGCTAATTTTCAGAAGTAGGTCACCAAGTCTTTCTTCCTAATCTGTTTTAGTCTGTGTTTTGGTTGCTTCATGCTCTTCTAACAGAAAATACCACAAATAGGATGACTTTAATAAATATGAGTTTATTCTCTTACAGTTTGAAGGCTAGAACTTCAAGTTCAAAATGCCAGGCTCTAGGGGCTGTGTGAAAGCCCCTTGACCTTGGGCTTCACCTCTGCCTCTTGCTCCCAGCCTACTGAAGCTGGAGGCTTTCTTCACCCAGACAGCTTCTGGCTGCTGGCTGCTGAGGCTGACAAACCCAAGGTGGACAAGGAAAAAAGCACAGGCTCAGTATTACCAAACCACAAGGCAGGCCATTGATTTAGGTGCATTAAGAGTCCCAAGATCAACAGACAGCAGACAGGCTGCTGAATAATGACTTGGCAACATGCAGGATTCAAGCATACCAAAAGCTACAGGCCATTTTTAAATCTTCTCCTTATAAACTGGGAGAAGACCACATCCCTAAGGCAGCTTCTCAGCTACTCACAGTAGATTCCACCATGGAGTTGATTACCAGTCTCATCATTGGGAATACTACATCCAGCTGCCCAGCCACTTAAAACCAGGCCCAGCTAAGTTGACACATAACCTTAACTACCACAGTCTGGAAGCTCCCTGAAACCTATCCACCATGGGTGACCTTGCTGATATTTGAATTACCAGTGGCAGAGCTTCCAACATCATAGCAATATGCAAGCCTCCATAGTAAAACAAACTGATAGACTGACAGATTATAGCAGGTACTCAGCACTGGTCCAGGCATCTTTGGTACTCTGGTAACCAACTCTATCCATTATTAGTAGATTTAATCATCAAAAGATGACATAAAAATTGCTTATAATAAAATATAAATATATTTGTGGTAACTATACCCAAATGCAGTATATTAATTTTGCTTTATTATTATTAATTACCCAATCATGAAGTATTTAATTAACACTTCATGAATCTAGCATATATATTAATTCCTTTGTCAGAAAAATTTTACAAAAAGATGACATATAAGGGGAAGAAAGAGACCTCAGCCATAGCTCATAATTCTTCAACTCAAAATTAGTATGATTTTATACTTGCACTCTTTGCAAGACAACTCTGCTATTTTTTTAAACTTACTTATTTCAAGTAGTATCATTAGTTTTGTAACTTTTCAGGACCTCAGAATTTGAAATTATGCTGCAATTTCATACTTAATGTTCACCATTCCAGCTCTCTTGCTCTGCCTCTCACATACAGACACACTTCTCATATGTATCTTTGACCTTTTCTAATACTTCTTCTCCTGTGTGGAATCCTTCCTTAAATTCTACTTATGACTTAAGATCCAGATCAAGTGCTCTTTTTGCAGTGCTTTGACTATTCTCTTACTCAGCAAATTAAGGGACTACTATATGCAGAGCACTGTGTTATGGAGACAAAGAAGGTATGTGTGTTCCTTCAATGGGTTTATAGTTTAACATGAAGAGTCAGAATACAGACAAATGGAATACTGATGCTAACATGAGGGGATTTGGAAGTTATAGAGGGGACTCAAATGATCAATTCAACTTGATCAAGGTAGTGACATCCAGGGAACACTTAATGGAGATAATGACTATTATGCACCAATTTATGTCTCCCCAAAGTGTGTGTTAGAATCCTAACCCATATATTTGTGGATATAATCCTGTTTGGAAACAGGATTTTTTGTTATGCTGATGGTAAATCCATCTTACCTGACTGAAACCATACCCACTGTCATCTATGACGCACTGTAACTCCCAATGAGCCTTCAAGCCTATAAATCTTTACAGAAATAGATTGACTCCTCATCTTCCTCCCATGGAGTAGCTGGAGGATTTAAACCACCAACCTTCTGGTTAGCAGTCAAATGCCTTACCCACTATACCACCAGAGTTCCTTTACCCTAAGTGGGTTCTAAATCTAATTAATTCTGAGTTACAGAAAGAGAAGAGTAGACAGAGAGACAGACCCACACTGGTAAAGACAGATGACATGTGAGGATTATGTACAAGCCAGAACCAGGGACTACCTTCAAGAAAGGAATAACTGAGACCCTGATTTGGACTTTGAGCCTCAAGCTGTGATAATATTGTAATATTTCTATCACAGCAGCCTTAGGAAAGTAAGATAGTGACCACAATCAGATATTTTCTAAATGAGTGCATGTCCACCAAGTAGAGTGGATATAAATGATGGTGACTAGGGAGTTCTTAAGAGAGGGAGCCCCCTATATGAAGACATGAAAGCTTGAAATATCCTGGTTGGTTTTAGAACTGCAGAAACTTTCATGGAGCTAGCACAGAGGGATGAGGAAAAAGGTAATCTGAGAAAGTAAGAAATGTCAAATCCTGGTTATTTTCTGTTCATTCTGGAGGCTGGACAATAATCTCAAGAGAATGAGGAGGCATTAAAGAACCCTAAACAATGAGAGCAAATGAGAAGATGCACAATTTATTTTAGATAAAATTACTGAAATAAGTACAGGCAGTCACTAGGTTATAAATGAGATACAGTCCTAAGTCTGTCTTCAAGTCAAATTTGTAGGTAAGTCAGAACTGATGGACAAAGTTCTTACTTAGCATCAGTTAGTCAAATGTTTATCTTAGTAAATATTTTACCTTTCTATGCATATAAAACTAAAAAAAACAAACTCACTGCCATTGAGTCGGATCCAACTCATCGCAATCTTTCCTTAGGTTTCCAAGGTGGTATCACTATGGAAGTAGATTGCCCAACCTTCCTTCCAAGGAGTGTCTGTAGGGTTTGAACTTCCAGCCTTCTGGTTAGTAGTGATATGCCTTAGGCACTATGCTACCAGTGCTCCCTTCTATGCATAAAGATCTACTAAAACAAAAAAAAAAAGTGAAAACTTTATGAATAGTAGCGGAACACTGTCTGGAAGTACAGAAAATGAGGCTCTCATGTTGGAAGGCACTCAAAAACACAACTGAGGTTTGTGGAGTTTTTTTTACTCAAAATAGAGTAAACCTTAGTGACGTGGATAGACTCAAGCTTTTGAAATCTTCCAATACAGATGTGGCACAACTCAAAATGAGAAGAAACAGCTGGGAACATCCATTAATAATTGGAATATAGAATATACACTGTATGAATCTAAAAAAATTGGAAGTTTAAAAAGTTGAAATGGAACACTTGAAGATAGATAAGCTAGGCATTAGTGAGCTGAAATGGGCCAAACCAAAATCCAAACTGAACCCACTGCCATTGAGTCAATTCTGACTCATAGTGACTCCCTTTGGGTTTCTGAGGTAGTAAATCTTTACAGAAGTAGATTTCCCAGTCTTCCTTCAATGGAGTGGCTGGTGGGTTTGAACAACAAACCTTCTGGTTAGCAGTCAAATGCCTTACTGGCCATTTTGAATTAAACAACAACAGTGTGTACTATGCTAAGAATGACTAATTTAAGAGAAATGATGTCACATTCATTGTCAAGAACATTTTTAGATCTTTCCTGAAGTACCACACTATCGATGGTAGGATAATATCCCTATGCCAACAAAGAAAACCCTTTAATATGACTGACTATTATTCAAAATTACATGCAAGCCACCATGTCAAACATGAAGAAACTGAAGATTTTAATGGGTCCAGAAGATGGCATTGTACCTATAACCTATATAGTTGTTCCCTCTACCAACTTAATCCCTGAATAACTAAGTAAAGCAGATAGAAGTAATGATACTGAACAACTAAAGAGAAGATAAAGTATCAGATTTAGTGAAGGCAGAGAAAAAGAATAGATTAAACATTTGGGGAAAACAAACAAACCTCCTAGCTACCAGAGATGGAGACAGAGATAGAGAGGACTCATTAGAAACACAAAAGAGATCAGCAGAGGGAAGCACAAAGTGGACCAGGGTACTGGGTTTTTGTGACTTCTTGATCCGAGCAGAAAGTAGTGGCCTTCTACCCACTGAGGTCTCTACTGATTTTGAACAAAGGGTCTTTGATTGACAATAGAACATCATCATTAGGAGACATCTCAGGAAGACACAAAATACACTGCCTGTGCCAACATTGCTGACTAAACTGTCTTACCCAAATGCAGAAAATGGAGGCTTGCTACTCCTGCCTTTTTCTTTTTCTATTTTCCTCTTTCCCCTGCCTTATCCAATAGAAAGAACACATTAAACCACCACCAGGCAACAAGAGTTATTACACTGAACACCTCACCCAATAGATAACACTGATAACTCCTGGACCACATAATCAACAACAGACAGTGAACAACCCCTGCTCATTCCAACTCCAAATCCCTTTCATGATGAACAGAGACTTGCATCCACATCCACACCAGTGATCCCACCTACACAGAGAGAGCTGGAGAGCAACACAGGATAGCCAAGTTAATAACCAAACAAGTACACCTGCTCCACACTTTCAGATATAGTAAAACATAAAATCAGGGTGAAATAAATCAATACATAACTAACAATGAAAGACAATAACTTAAAAAAAAAAAAAGGACAATAAAAATAAAAACCCCGACTAAAGAATTATCTATCAAGGAAGAAGAATAAACAATAGAACTACCTGAGAAGGAATTCAGAAAGTATATATGTATGATTCTCCAAGAGCTCAAGGAAACCACAAACAGAATCAATGAGAAGACAGACAGTACCCTGGAAGAACTCAGGAAAACCATTCAAGAACAAAATAACAAGATAAATACACAATTAGAAGTTATACAAAAAAAGAGAAGCAATTAGAAATCCAGAAGATAAACACTTAAATTATAGAGATAAACAACACAGTGGCAGGACAAAGAGCAGACCAGAACTGACTAAAGAATACATTTCCCAACTAGAAGAAAAATCCCTTGATGCCAGCCTGTATGAAGAAAAATCAGAACAAAGATTTAAGAGAAATGAAAAAAAACTTAAGAGTTATATGGGATGACATGGAAAGAAACAATGTACACCTCATTGGATCACGAGAACAGAAGAAAGCAAAACAGACAAACCAAACAAAACAAAAATTGTGGAAGACTTGCTAACAGAAAATTCCCCCCATATCATGAAGGAAGAAAAGATATCTGTCTTAAAAGATCAACAAACCCCATATAGGATAGATACCAAGAGAAAGTCACCAAGACATATCATAATCAAGTTCTCCAAAACCAAAGACAAAGAAAGAATCTTGGGAGCAGCTCAGGAAAAACAAAATTTCCCCAACAATGGACAACCAATAAGACTGTTCTGATTTTTCAGCAGAAACCATTCAAGCAAGAAGACGATGGTATGGCATATACATAACATTGAAGAAAGAACTTTCAACCAAGAATTATATATCCAGACAAATTGTCTCTCAAATATGAGGGTGAAATCAAGAAACTCTCAAATGAACAGATATTAAGGAAATTTGTGAAAACCAGACCAACACTACAAAATACTGCTAATGGGAGTCTTTCCAATAGAGAAGCCACAACAGAGAACAACAAATTAAAATCAAGACACTTGACATCACCACTTGGAAACCAAACCAGAAATAGATGCTCAGAATAAGCTCATAATGCACACAGAGAAAAAAAAGAGTCAATCTTCAGATGACATCAGGAACAAAGCATATAGAGGGAATAAAAGTTTTAATTACAAAACTTCCAAATGGAAAATTAGACAGGACAATGTCTTTATAGAACTGACTGTTCCAAACTTAAGGAGATACGAATTTACTTCAGAGTAACCAGAAAGAAAATTGACAATCTCCCTAAGCAAAGTCAGGAGCTCTGGTAATGCAGTGTCTAAGGCATTTGACTACTAACCAGAAGGTTGGTGATTCAAACCCACCAAACACTCCTTGGAAGGAAGATTGGGCAATCTACTTCTGTAGTGATACTCCCTCGGAACCCCAATGAGGGGTCTCTATAAGTCAGATCCGACTTGATGGCAGTGAGTTTGGTTTTTTTTTGTTTGTTTTGTTTTTGTTTTTCTAAGCAAACTCAGAAAGAAGAAAAGCACATGGGCTTAATAAGCACAAAACGAACAATAATGAAGAGAAGAGAAGAGAAGAAACACTTGATAACAAAATGAGCTCAACACAGAAAATTATTTGGAACAAGAAAATCACCAACAACACAAAAAACACAATAGAATGACAGTAATAAATTCATACCTATCACTAATTACACTCAATGTGAGTGGACTAAATGCACCAGTCAAGAGAAAAAGAATGGCAGACTGGATGAGCAAAGAAGACCCATTGGTATGCTGCCTACAAGAAACTCACCTTAGACACAAGGATAAAAATAAATTTAAAACTTAAGGGTAGGGGAAAAAAATATAACAAGCTAATGACAACCAAAAAAGAGCAGAAGTGGCAATATTAATTGCTGATAAAATAAACTTCAAGGTGAAAAGCAGCATAAGGGACAAATAAGGACATTATATGATACTAAAAGAATCAATTGACCAAGAAGACATAACCATAATTAATATCGATTATGCTCCAAAATAAGGAAAGCAAATGTTAACTGAATTGAAAGGAAAAATATGAAACTCTACAATAGTAGTAGGAGACTTTACCACACCATTTTCAAGGATGGGCAGAACAACTATAAAAAAATTCAACATAGATACAGGAGAACTCAACAACATAATCAACCAACCTGACCTCATAGACATATACAGAGCACTTCACCCAACAAAAGCACAATACACATTCTTTTCCAGTGCACATAGAACATTCTCCAGAATAGTCCATATGTTAGAACACAAAACAAGCCTCAATAAATTCAAAAACATTGAAATACTACAAAGCATCTTCATGGATCACAATACTATAAAATTAGAAAACAATATTAGGAAGTTCAAAGAAAAATATCAAATAGGTGGAAACTGAATAATACACTGCTGGAAAACTACTGGGTAACAAAATAAAGTATGAAATTAAAAAAAAAAAAATCCTAGAAACAAATGAGAATGAAGATGTAACTTACCAAAACCTTTGGGACACAGAGAAAGCAGTACTCAGGGGTCAATTTATAACAATCAATGCACATATCAAAAAAGAGGAAAGAAGCAAAATCAACACTCTAACTCAACAACTCCAACAAATAGAAAAAGAGCAACAAAAGAAACCTACAGTATCCAGAAGTAAGGAAATCATAAACATCAGAGCAGATATAAATGAAATAGCAACAAACAAGCAAACAAAAAAAAAAAAAAAAGAGAGAGAGAAAATCAACAAAACCAGAAGCTGGTTCTTCCAAAACACTAACAAAATTGACAAACCACTGGCAAATTTAAGAAAAGAAAAGAAAGAGAAGATGCAAACAGCATGAATACTAAACGAAAAGGATGACATCACAACAGAACCAACTGAAATAAAAAAGAGAATAACAGAATATTATGAGAAACTGTACTCCAACATATTCAAGAACCTAGAAGAGATGGACAAGTTTCTAGAAACACAAGACCTACCAAAACTATCCCAGTAGGAGATAGAATACTTGAACAGATGCATAACAAAAGAAGAAATTGAGCAGGTCTTTAAAAAACTTGCCACAAAAAAAAAAAAAAAAAAAAGGTCCTGGCCCAGATGGCTTCACTGTAGAATTTTACCAAACATTAAGAAAAAAGTTGACACCTATACTGCTCAATCTATTCCAGAACACAGAAAAAGATGGAACACTCCTAAATGCATTTTCTGAAGCAAGCATAACACTAATACCAAAACCGGGAAAGATGTCACTAAAAAGGAAAACTATAGACCAATACCTCTCATGAATATAGACGCAAAAATCTTCAACAAAATCTTAGCCAACAGAAGCCGACAATGTATCAAAAAGTAATACATCTTGACCAAGTGGGATTCATACCAGTTATGCAAGGATGCTTCAACATCAGAAAAACAATCAATGTAATCCACCACATAAACAAAACAAAAGAAAACAACCATATGCTCATACCAATCGATGCAGAAAAGGCATTCAATAAAATCCAACATCCATTCCTGTTTACAGTTTTCAGCAAAATCAAGATAGAAGGGAAAATCCTTAACATAATAAAAGGCATATACGGAAAGCCAACAGCCAACATTATTGTTAATGGAGAAAAATTCAAAACATTCCCTTTGCATATGGGAACCAGACAAGGATACCCCCATCACCACTTCTATTTAACATTGTATTGGAAGTCCCAGGCAGGGCAATAAAGCAAGAAAGAGAAATAAAAGGCATCCAAATTGGCAAAGAAGAAGTAAATCTAGCTCTATTTGCAAATGACAAGATCCTATACATAGAAAACCCAAGAGACTTATAAAAAAAAAATTGGACTTAATATAAAGTTTCAGCAAAATGGCAGGATACAAGGTCAACATACAAAACTCAGTTGGATTCCTCTATATCAACAAAGAGGTCTCTGACAAGGAAATATGGAAAACAATGCCATTTACAATAGCTACGAAAAAGATAAAATATTTAGGAATAAATCTTTTTTAAAAAACCATTTATCATTTTCTATTAACTCTCACTGAAATTTAACACTGCCTTTGATTATAACTGTAGACAAAACATCACAGTAGTATGAATGGTCCCTGTAACTTTGTCACTAATAGAAATACAGGTATTTGCACAATACAATTAGCATAAATGTCTTTTTTTTTTTTTAATGGGTCAATGCATTTTTTTTTTT
>NW_006921599.1:6123567-6126770 GCF_000298275.1 Orycteropus afer afer
TGCTTCTTTGTGTGGACTGTGATGCTCTGTTGTCTCTGAGGCATTGTGACGTTTTTGTGTTTATATTTAATTGGTGATTGTATGTTGGAGTGACTTGCCCACAATTTTCATTTTCTTTGTTTTGTTTATATGTTATCTACGCAAGCAGAGTACTGTGCTGTTCTCCTCTATTCACTAGATGACACAACTTATGCACTTACCATCTGTCTCCTTCCTGTTGTCACCCTCTCATATATCCCTGCTGACCTTGGCAAACAAAGCCTAAGCTTACATCCCTGGAATCTGAATGAGAATGCTATCACTTTAAAATCCAAAATGGTCATCACTTGTAAAGATTCAAAGTGGCTGTGCCCCCAGTCACTTTACATATCCAAAGTGGCTGCCACATGTAAACAATCAAACTGGTTGCACCCTCTGGACAGCACAAAGTCCACAGCTCAGGTTTTCTCCCTCCTTGCTGTTTCCTTTCCTAGACATAGGCCACCAGCACAGTCATCCCTACAGCCCTTGGTGACCAGGGCTGATCTTTAGGTCAATTCTCAGGTCCCAACACCACTTGGAAATATTCAGGCTGTTGGTCCTGTCAGAGCAGCTGACAGTCCACAGCTCTGACCATCTCTGTACTCACTGTTTTATTTCAGATTTTTCCTTTAGTTGGTGCCTAACCCACTTCTGTATACTTCCTTTCAAAGCTCAGGGCTCCAGGATTATCTTCTATATCTCTGTCAATTAGTTTCTCTTTTCTTTGTTGAAGAGGGTCTGTGTCACTTGTCTGCCTATTCCTCCATCTTACTGGAAGTCTAGGAATAAATCTTACCAGAGACACAAAAAATCTGTACAAAGAAAACTACAAAAACTACTACAAGAAACTACAAGGGATCTACATAAATGGAAGAGCTTCCCTTGTTCATGGGTAAGAGGGCTGAATATTGTGAAAATGTCAATAATACCCAAAGCAATCTACACATTCAATGCAATCCCAATTCAGATATCATCAACATTTTTTAATGATATGTAAAAGACAATTATTAATTTCATATGGAAAGGAAAGAGACCTCGGATAAGCACTGCTGAAGAAGAAAAACAAAGTAGGAGGTCTCACACTGTTGGATCTCTAAACCTATTATACATCCACAGTAGTTAAAACAGCATAGTATTGGTACAATGATAGACAAATAGATCAATGGAACAGAATTGAAAACGCAGAAATAGACCCATTCATCTATGGACAGTTGATTTTTGACAAAACTCATTAAAAGTGGGGGGATAGCCTCATTAACAAATGGTGCTGACAAAATTGGATATCCACTTACAAAAAAATGAAACAAGACCAATACCTCACCCCATAAACAAAAGCAAACTCGAATTAGATCAAAGATTTAAATGTAAAACCCAAACCTATAAAGCTCACCTAAGATAAAATAGGGACAAATCTAGGGGCTTTAATTTATGGCATAAATAGACTATCAAACATAACTCAAATGCACAATCAGTGCAATAGAAGCTAGATGACTGGGATCTTTTAAAAATTAAATTCTATGTTCATCAAAAGACTTCGTCAAAAGGGTAAAAAGAGAACCTACAGATTTGAAAAAAAAAAAAAAAAAAACTATTTGGCTATGACATAACTGAGAAAGAACCATCATGAGACTTCGTGAAAAGGGTAAAAAGAGAACCTACAGATTTGAAAAAAAAAAAAAAAAAAACTATTTGGCTATGACATAACTGAGAAAGAACATATCTCCAAAATTTATAGAAAGGACAATAAGATGGCATCTTACCTGTAACCCACACATTAGTTCCTTCTAACATCTTAGTGCCTGAAAAATGAGGTACAGCAGTTTGAAGCAAGGATTCTGGTGCTATGAGCAGCTCAATAAGCCAGAGAATGCCAAACTCACGGGAATAGGAGTAGAAGAGAGGGAGAGACAGTGCAACCAGCTGGAAAGAATAAAAAATAGGGGAATCTGTGTTGTAGAGTTCCAACTAGCTGACAACATATGCTTCTTTCTAATTCCAGAACAAGAACAGATTAAAAAAAAAAAAACTGAGAAAATTATGGAAGACTTACTAACAGAAAATTTCCCCATATCATGAAGGAAGAAAAGATATTTGTCTAAGAAGCTCAAAGAACCCCATACAGGACAGATCTCAAAAGAAAAACACCAAGGCATATCATAATCAAACTCTCCCAACCAAAGACAAAGAAAAAATCTTGTGAGCTGCCCGGGACCAAAGAAACATTACTTATAATAATCAAACAATTAGTCTGAGTTCTGATTACTCAGCAGAAACCATGCAGGCAAGAAGGCACTGAGATAGCATATATAAAATACTGGAGGAAAAGAAATTCCACCAAAGAATCCTATATCCAACCAAATTGTCCATCAAAGGTGAGGATGAAATCAAGACATTCTCAGACAAATAGAATTTAAGGGCTTTTGTGAAAACCAGACCAACCCTACAAGAAATGCTTAAGGAAGCCCTTCCAATAGAGAACCCACAACAGAGAACAACAAAATCAGGGCACATGACATCAACACTAAAACCTAATCAGAAATAGATGCTCAAAATAAGACCATAAAACATTGTACACTAAACAAGAAGGAAGTCGATCTGCACAAAACAACAGCAATTAACCAAATAGAGGGAATAAAAGTTCTAGGTACAAAACTTCCAGTGGAGAGAAAAACAGGACAATGTCCTCATAGAACAAACTGTTCTAAAAATGTAGAGACAAGAATTCACTCCAAGGTCACCACAAAGAAAATTAACAATCCCCCTAAGCAAACCCAGAAGGAAGGAAAACATATGGGTTTAGTAAGCACAAAACCAACAATAAAGAAGAAAAGAGAGGAAACACTTGACAACAAAATGAACTCAGCACAGAAAAGTATAAGGACCAAGGAAACTCTAACAACACAACAACAAAAACAAAATAAAACAAAACAAAAATAGAATGACAGCAATCATTTCACAACTATCACTAATTACACTCAATGGGAATGGCCTAAATGCACCAATCAAGAGAAAGAGAGTGGCAGACTGGATAAGAAAAGAAGATCCATCGATATTCTGCCTACAAAAGACCCACCTTAAAAAAAAAGATAAAAACAAATCAAAGAGTTAAGGGGTGGGAAAAAAATATACCAAGCCCATGTAACCAAAAAAAAAAAAAAAAGGGAAATAAAAAGAAGAAAAAA
>NW_006921599.1:6128002-6129525 GCF_000298275.1 Orycteropus afer afer
AAAAAAAAAAACACTTCCCACAAGAAGCAGTCCTGGCCCTGATGGCTTCACTGGAGAATTTTACCAACTATTCAAGAAAGAGTTGACACCTATACTGCTCAAGCTGTTCCAGAACACAGAAAAAGATGGAATACTCCCAAACTCATCTTATGAAGCAAGCATAACACTAATACCAAAACCAAGGAAAGACACCACTAAAAAGGAAACCTACAGACTAATATCCCTCATGAACATAGAAGCAAAAATGTTCAACAAAATTCTAGCCAACAAGATATCAAAAAAGTAATACATCCTGACCAAGTGGGATTCATACTTGATATGCAAGAATGGTTCAACATTAAGGGGGAAGAAAAAAATCAATGTAATCCACCACATAAACAAAACAAAAGAACCATATGATTATATCAGTAGACACAGAAAAGGCATTTGATAAAATACAACACTCCTTCTTGTTCAGAACCCTCAGCAAAATAGGGATAGAAGGGAAATTCCACAACATAATGAAGGGCATATATGCAAAGCCAATGGCCAATATTTGTTAATGGAGAAAGACTCAAAGCATTCCCTTTATGAACAGGAACCAGACAGGGATGTCCTCTACCACCACTCCTATTTAACACTGTATTGGAAGTCCTGGCCAGGGCAATAAAGCAAGAAAGAGAAATAAAAAGCATTCAAATTGCCAAAGAGGAAGTAAAGCTATCTCTATTTGAAGATGATATGATCCTATACATAAAAAAACCCAAGAGACTCTGCAAGAAAATTACTGGAACAAATAGAGAAGTTCAGCAAAGTGGCAGGATACAAGGTCAAAAAAAAAAAATCAGTTGGATTCTTTTATACCAACAAAGAGACCTCTGAAAAGGAAATAAGGGAAACAATACCATTTAAAACAGCTACTAAAAAGATAAAATATCTAGGAATAAACCTTACCAGAGATACAAAAGACCTATACAAAGACAACAGGGGATCTACATAAATGGAAGAATCTGCCTTGTTCATGGATAGGTAGACTGAATATTGTGAAAATGTCAATACTACCTAAAGCAATCTACACATTCAATGCAATCCCGATCCAGATACCAACAAAATTCTTTAAGGATATGGAACAAACAATTACTGACTTCATATGGAAAAGAAAGAGATCTCAGATAAACAGACAACTACTGAAGAAGAAGAATAAAATGGGAAGTCTCAAACTCTCAGATCTTAAAACTTACTATTCAGACATGGTAGTCAAAACAGTGTGGTATTGGTTCAATGATAGACAGATAGACCAATGGAACAGAATCAAAAACCCAGAAATAGGGCCATCCATCTACAGACAGCTGATCTTTGACAATGGTTCAAAACCCATTAAATGGGGAAGAGATAGCCTCTTTAATAAACAGTGCTGGCAAAATTGGATATCCACTTGCAGAAAAACGAAACAAGACCATGTTGTTGTTGTTGTTAAGTGCCGTCGAGTCGTTTCCGACTCATAGCGACCCCATGCACAGCAGAACGAAACACTGCCCAATCCC
>NW_006921599.1:6132665-6157796 GCF_000298275.1 Orycteropus afer afer
TCCCTGGGTTTTACCCCTTTCTCCTGCTCTTCCGGCCTGCTACTCTGTGCTACGCCCGTGCTTACCTTGCTCCCGGAGACCCGGTCCCTCTTGGAGGGTAACAAGGGAAAGTGTTCAGTGCAGATCAGTGAGTAAGTACCAGTCCGCCCATGCTTACCTTGCTCCCGGAGACCCGGTCCCTCACCATACCTCACCCCATAACCAGAAACAAGCTCAAGTTAGATCAAAGACTTAAATATAAAACCCAAAACTATAAAATTCATCAAAGATAAAATAGGGGCACATCTAGGAGCCCTAATTTATGGCATAAACAGACTATCAAACATAACCCAGAATACACAGGAGATAGAAGAGAAGCTAGACGACTGGGACCTTTTAAAAATTAAATTCTTATGTGCATTGAAAGACTTCCTCAAAAGGGAAAAAAGAGAACCTACAGATTGGGAGAAAATACTTGTCTATGACACATCTGACAAAGGACTTATCTCCAAAATCTATAGAAAACTTCAACACATCAACACCAAAAAAGCAAGCAATCCAATTCAAAAATGGGCAAGAGACATGAACAGACACTTCACTAAAGATGATATGCTGGCAGCCAACAAACACATGAGGAATTGCTTGTGATCTTTAGTCATTAGAGAGATGCAAATCAAAACAATGATGATATATAATCTCATCCCAGCAATAATAGCAAAGTTCAACAGGACAGAAAATAACAAATGCTGGCGAGGATGTGGAGAGATTGGAACTCTTATACACTGCTGGTGGGATTATAAAATGGTACAGCCATTGTGGCAAATGATATGGTGTTTCCTTAAAAAACTGAAAATTAAATACTATTTGACCCAGCAATTCCATTGCTAGAAATATATCCTAAAGAGATGAGAGGCGGAACATGAACAGACATGCACACCCATGTTCATCACAGCACAATTCACTATAGCAAAGAGATGGAACAACCTAAATGCCCATCAACAGATGAATGGATAACCAAACTATGGTACATTCACACAATGGAATACTATGTTACATTAAAGAATAATGAAGAACATGTGAATCATCTAACAATGTGGATGACTTTGGAAGACATCGTGCTGAGTGAAATAAGTCAGTCAAAGAAGGACAAGTATTGTATGAGCCCATTATTGTAAAAAGTCAAGGAAAAGTTTACTTAGGGAAGGAACTCACTTTGTAGGTTACCAGGGATAGGAAAGAAGGGGAGGGAAAATTTTGGACTAGTTGGGTGTCACGTGTTGATTTGGGTGAAGGGAGGGACAGTATGGACAGAGTCTGCGACCAGCATGATGACATTGGAGAAAGGAAGGACACTGAAATGTACACATAAGATATAGACAACGAGGCAAATACTAGTGTATGCACAATACTGTATTACTACTAACACCAAACACCAAGCTACAGATAAATGCGTAGACAGGTGATAAGATCAGGTGGGGTTCAGCACACAGAAATATATCCTAGACCAAGGATAGATATAGCTGAAGGCAATCTCATGTATCTTGCACTTATTACAGAAGCAACAGAAGAGTTGGAGTAACCTGTCAGAAACAACCAAACACTTTGAGAGAGAGAATCACTGGGCCTGCCAACTCTGGACAAAGGTCTTGGGGGACACCAAGCTCAACTAACACAACATAGTACATAAAAATCTTTTTCCACAACCTAATTTAGTGAGTAGCAACTGGGTCTTAAAAGCTTTTGAGCAGCCATCTAAGTAAGATGCAGCTATTGGTCCCCTCTCATCTAAAGCAAAGAAGAGTGAAGAAAACCAAAGGCATCTGGAAACAATTAATCCAAGGATAAGGTGGACCTCAAGATCAGAAGAATTAGATGGTGCTCGGCTACCAGTGCCAATCACTCGGAAAGGGATGAAAACTGGAGATCCTGGATAGAGTGGGAGGAAAACTGGAACACAATTCAAAAACACAAAAATGAACATCAACCAATTCTTTTTTGGAACAATGACTCTGTGTGTTTCTTCCATCTTCTTCACTTAATATTTTTCAACAGAAACCTTCAATATTTCAACTGTAGGCTTAATTTTCCAAAGGTACATTGGAGGAGGGATATCACTGCAGATGTCAGATGGATCTTGGCTGGAAGAAGAGAATACCAGAAAGATGTTTTCCTGTGTTTTATTGACTACTCAAACAAATTCAACTCCATGAATCACAACAAACCATGGTTAGCTTTGCAAAGAATGTGAATTCCAGAACACTTATTAAGGGCTGATGTGAAATCTGTACATGGACCAAGAGGCAGTCATTCTAACAGAATAAAAGGATACTGTGTGGAGCTCAGATAGCATAGTGCCTAAGCCACTTGACTGCTAACCAGAAGGCTGGTGGTTCAAACCCACCAGCCACTCCTCCGAAGGAAGGTTGGGCAATGCACTTCCGTAGAGATACTGCCTCGGAAACCCAAGGAGGGGTCACTATGAGTTGTGTCCGACTTGATGGCATAGCAACAATGTGACTTAAGATCAGGAAAGGCATGAGTCAGGATTGTATCCTTTCAGCATTCTTACTCAATCTGTATGCTGAGCAAATAAGTCAAGAAACTAGATTATATAAAGAAGAATGCAACATCAGGATTGGAGGAAGACTCCTATGATTTACAGATGACCCAAAATTGCTTGCTGAAAATGAAGATTTGAAGAATTTATTGAGGAAGATCAAAGATTACAGACTTCAGCATGGATTATACCTCAACATAAGGAAAACATAAATCCTCATAACAGGACAAATAAGCAACATCATGATAAATGGAGAAAAGATAGAAATTGTCAAGGATTTCATTTTACTTGGGTCCACAACTAACACCCATGAAAGCAGCAGACAAGAAATCAAATGATGTATTGCACTGGGCAAACCTGCTGCATGAGACCTCTTTAAAGTGTTCAAAAGCAAAGATGTCACTTTGAGGACAAAGGTGTGCCTGGCCTAAGCCATGGTATTTTCATTGTGAGCTATTCATTCAAAAGCTGGATAATGAATAAGGAGGACCAAAGAAGAATTGATGTCTTTGAATTATAGTGCTGGTGAAGAGCCCTGAGTATACCATAGACCACCAGAAGTACACTTGTTGGAAGAAGTGCAGCCAGAATGTTGGAAGCAAGGATGGCGAGACTTCGGCTCACTTTCTTTGGACATGTCAGGAGAGACCAGTCTCTGGAGAAGGAGATCAAGCTTTGTAAAGCAGAGGATCAGTGAAAAAGAGGAAGACTCTCAATGAAATTGATTGACACAATGGCTGCAACAATGGACTCAAACATAGCTGTGATTATGAGGGTGGTGCAGGATTGGGCAGTGTTTGGTTCTGTTGGACATAGAGTCACTATGAGTCAGAACCAACTTGATATCACCTAACAATAACATACATATAAATTACTTAAGAAAACACTTCCAAATACACTAAAACACCTCAGTCATAATAGTATAGTACATAATAGTAATAATACAGTAATAATAAAAGTAACTACAAAACATACTCTACTGAAGAGAATCTCTTTGTGTGTAATACTGCAGAAAAAAAATTAAAGAAAATGTTCTTAAAGTAGTTCAGATAGGGAAAAAAAAGATCTTGATTAAAGATTAACACTTACTCTCATTCCATCAATGTCTTGCACACCAGTAGAGGCATTCATGGGGTATCATTGTGGTGACATTAATAACTGGATAATTCAGGAGAAGATATTGGCGACATGGCTACTGTTGAAGACCATGGGCCTGGTGTTGGAGGAGATGGACCTGGTGCTGGAGGGTTAGGGTTTAATCCTACTGCCTGAGAGGGGAGGTTTACTGCTAGAGTCAATTTCTTAAAGGAGGCAGCAAGGGTAGTTTGTGCAGTTTTCTTTTTCTTGTCATAAATGGCCTTGCAGTAGCTGAGGTCCTTGGTACTGTGTGGTAAACTTTGGTGAATTTCTCTGTATTAAGATCTTGCTCCTCTAACTTTGTCATCCTTGCTGTGAAATGAAAGTCTTCCGCTAACTCTTTCATCAAAAATCCTTTTGTTTCTGGAGTTTTTCGGTTCTAGTCTTCTTCATCAAATGCTGCCATCTGGTGCTCTAGTTCCAGGATATCTTCATTGGTTAGGTCTTCCACATGGGAATCAAATAATTCTGCAACATCATTTTCACTGATGTCTTGGAGGTGGTTACCAATATCAACCACAATTTGCCTGACTTCAGCAATGTCGTCAGCTATACACCCCTGAAAAACATGTGTGAATTGGAAACACAATATGTTGCACACTCCTTTCATACTTGACTGTTTCACTTCATCCCAAGAAGTAGCAATATCTTTGATGGCTCATCACGTCATATTAGGCAGCCTTGACTGCTTGTGAGAAGGTCCGCTGTAAATAATAGGCCTTAAAGGAGGCTATGACTCCCTGATCCATTGGCTGAGGTAACAATGTGGTGTTGGGGGGTAAAAATATGACCTTTACATTGGAATGAAGGCCATCTAAAGTGCTTGGATATCCAGATGTGTTGTCAAGCATAAGGATAATCTTGAGAACAATTTTCATGGTTAAGAAATAAAGTCCAATAACAGGGACATGTCATACATACTTTTTAAGTAAAAGCAAAAGAGGATTATTGAGGAATAGAGACAGTTCAGACCAGGAAGATGTCCAAGTGCACAGAGAGAAGATGGCAGCTCTACTCAACAATGATGAAGAAATCATTTTTGAAAAATTAGATCAAGAACTAAAAGTTACAAAATCATAGTTGCCTAAAAGACAATCAGGGGAGTCAAAAGCAGGATATCTAAAAATGGGGATTTAGTAAAATGATTGGTTAAGGGTATGTAATTGAAAGCGTCCATGCTCTTCAGTTTATTACAGAGTGATCACAGGACAATAACAGGACAGGTTTTTTTAGATAACCTGCTATAAAAATTGTTTTCTCAATCATGTCTGTTTCTGGGGTCTATTGTAAAAATTTATCAATAATGCTTTGCATCAAGACCCTCCACATATAAGCTATCACATTTGCATCTGTTTGACCAAGGTGCAAAAACCCTCTGAGAACAGATTGTGCTATCCTGCACCTCTCAGAACTCAGAGAGAAAGACTGTCTCTTTTAAAGTATATGATTATCATTAAGATTAGATCAGCATCAAGGTTAGAGGAACTACTCCTAGAAAAGGCAGCTTTAGAATTCAACATGGAACCTAGATTCATGTCAAGATGTTAGAGTGAAGTGAAGACTCCATTTTCAGACCTCTCTATTTACACACACCCAGTGCCCTCTGATTTTAAGCTCTCGTACAGACAAAATTGTTCAAGAATGAATCTTCAAAGATGATAATTATAACCCAAGCTTTTGTATTTGCCTTCGAAATAATGGAAAGGCATGTCTTAATGATATAGCGAAGTATGCTCAGATTTAGGGAGCCATACACAACAAAGGCTTGAGTTTGAAATCCCCAGCTAAGCTACCCCGCCAAGCAACAACATTAGACTATCCTTTGATGCTTTATGCTCTGGGGCACTTTTTCCTCTTTCAAAATGTAGGTCCTTTCAGGCAATATTTTCTCCAAAATAAGCCAGTTTTGATTACATCAAATATCTAGTCTGGCAAATAACCTCCTTCCTCAACAATTTTTTTCAACATTTCAGGAAAATCACTCATAGCGTTTACATCAGCACTCACTGTTTCACCTTATATTTTAATATTATATAATTTTCCAGGCATATTACACTGATTTTAATCATCTAATCAAATTCTTGGGTGCTCTGGTGGCATAGTGCCTAAGGCGTTTGAATGCTAACCAGAAGGCTGGTAGTTCAAACCCACTATCCACTCCTCGGAAGGAAGATTAGGCAATCTACTTCCATAGTGATGACTGCCTGACTGACTCACTGCAGTGGAGTCAGATCCAACTCACAGCGACCCCTCCTTGGGTTTCCGAGGCCGTATCACTAGGGAAGTAGATTGTCCAACCTTCCTTCCAAGGAGTGGCTGGTGGGTTTGAACCACCAGCCTTCTGGTTAGTAGTCAAGTGCCTTAGGCACTATAGCACTGCCTCAGAAGCCCAAGGAGCAATCACTACAAGTCGGATCCAACTTGACAGAAGTGAGTTTGGTTTTCAGGGTTGAATCAAATTATCAGTAGCCTTTCAATTTAATAATTAAGCTCCTACATTGCTTAGAAATAATCGTGGTTTTCATTGAGGCAGAACCTTTCACATGTTCCATTATTCTCACTTTATCCTTTAAAATCGTTCTGTTCGTTGACGGACTGTAGCTTAACATTTTCACAATAACTGATGGTATTTCATTTCTTTCTGATCTCTTTCCACTTTATTTTCCGTCATGATCATTTTCGTTTTCTTTGATACATCACCAGGACTTGCACTGGATTTAAATTTTAGAGGTGTGATTACAAAGATAAATAAGAGGAAAATTTAAGTCAAACACAAATTTACACACTCAATATAGAGTTAACCGTGTCAATGGATTTAATAAAGGCAGATGGCATTCTGAGAATTCCTCAAGCTGAGGAACTACTGAAGCCAGCAATAAAGCCTGCCAATATTTTCATGAGAATCACAAAGCAGTGCATGTGTTCATTATTACAAACTATTGTTGCTAACTCAAATTTTTAATACAATAGGCTTTATGGCAGTCCATTTTTTTTTTATTTTTTATTGTGATTTGGGTGAAGATTTACAGAGCAAATTCACTTTCCATACAGCAGTTCACATATATTTTGTCTCATGTCATTGACCACAGTTTACCACAGTGCAACAGCTCCCCTCCCACTTCCTCCCCATAGTTACCTCTTCCCAGTGTCTATCCCTCCAGCTGTCTCTGAGCTGTCTCCCTGTGCATGAACAGCCCTTCTTTCTCCCATGATTGTTCTCTCCAAAGAATGTATCTATTTGAGGTAAATGTTCAACTCATATGCCTGTATTTTTTTGGCTGGAAACCACAGGTGTGGGTTTAGTTCCAGACCTGAAGAGCAGTTAGGGGCCATAGTCTCAGTGGTTCCACCAGGCTCTATCGGACCAGCAAAACTGGTCCCCACCATTGTTTTTTTTCCTCCAAATGATTTTGAGTTTTGTTCCACATTGTTCTCCCTCTCTATCAAGGATCTCCTAGATAGATCCCATTCCAAGTGGATGACAGTGGTAGCCGGGCACCATCTAGTTCTTCTGGTCTCATAGTCGTATAGGCTGCAGATCGGATGGTGTACCAGTCTAGGACTAATTGTTTCAATGAATTTTGGTTTCTTCATTCTTCTTGACAAGGAGAGACCCATCGTTGCATTTACATGGCAGCTTGCTAGCTTTTAAGATCGCAGTCACTACTCACCAAAGTAGGAGGTGGAACAACGTTTTGTACAGTATGTTATGCCAATTGAGCTTGATGTCCCCTGCGACTATGGTCCCAAGCCTGCAGGTTCAACTACTCAGTCCCTCTGGGTAGCTGGCTGTGACCAAGCAGTGACCAGAACCTTGCTCTTTGTCAACTCTACTACACACCTGGGAATTCTGATCATTCACATAAACTTAGAGGACCATTGTCTGCCAACCCTATATATGTTCTTGGATACATTCCATTTCATAGACATACCTAATCGTTTAGCCTGTCCACCCATCTATCCATCCATATACCCATGTTTGCCTTCACTGACAACGCAGTACTTTATGTGCAAAAGGGTTCGTATTTGTTGTCTGTACCTTCCATGTACCTCTCTATGTCTTTCTCATCCTCAATGCTGCCATATTAGTTACTCACATTTGGTACATTGCCCTTCTCTTCACCCAAATCAATACTTGTCTCTATCTAACAGCCTTCCCTCCCCTCCCCTCCTACCCCTGGTAACCAACAAAGAAAATTTCCTTCTACAGATAAACCTTTCCTTAACATTTACAATAACAGTGGCAGTCCATTCTTAAGTACCAGGAATGTTCTTAACCCAGAGGCTTACTATATGGAGAATATACCAGAGCCATTTTGGAGTCCAACTTAGAGATAATTTCAGTTTTCCAAGCTAGAGAATGGTTAACCTTCTCTTTTCAAAAGTTCTACTCTGTTCTGGTGGTACAATGGTTAAGGGATTCAGCTGCTATCCAAAAGGTTGGTTTTGGAACCCACCAGCTGTTCTATGGTAGAAAGATGAGGCAGTCTGCTTCCATAAATATTTGCAGGCTTGGAAACCCTATGGGGCAATCCTACTCTGGCCTATAGTGTCACTATGAATTAGAATTGACTTGATGGCAGTTGGTTTGGTGCCATCGAGTCAGTTCCCACTCAAATTGACTCTATGCACAACAGAACAAAGCACTGCCCAGTCTTCTGACATCCTCACAAGGGCTGAAATTCTTGAGCCCATTGTTGCAGCCATGGTGTCAATCTATCTCATTCAGAGTCTTACTCTTTTTCACTGACGCTCCATTTTATCAAGCATGATACCTTTCTCCAGATTTTTGTCCCTTCTGACAATATGACCAAAATACAAGAGACAAAGTCTGGCCATTCTCTCTTCTAAGGAGCATTCCATCTATACTTCTTCCAAGACAGCTTTATTCATTCTTTTGGCAGTCCCTTATATAGTCAATATTCTTTGCCAACACTGTAATTCAAATGTGTCAGTTCTTCTTGGGTCTTCCTTTAAAGAAGTCTTTTATAGCAGATTTTCTGAATGCAAGACGTCATCTTATTTCTTGATTGCTACTTCCTTGGGCACTGATTGTGGATTCAATAAAATGAAATCCCTGAGAACTTCAGTCTTTTCTATGTTTATCACTATGTTGTTTATTGGTCCAGTTGTGAGGGTTTTTGTTTTCTTTATAAAAAACTCACTGCCATTGAGTCAATTCTGACTCATAGTGATCCTGTTTGAGTTTGTGAGGCAGTAAATCTTTATGGGAGTATATTATTCAGTCTTTCTTCCATGGAGTGACTGGTGGATTTGAACTACCACCATTCTGGTTAGCAGTCAAATGCCTTAGACAATACACCACCAGAGCTTCTTTGTTTTCTTTATGTTGAAGCATAATCCATACTAAAGGCTGTAGTCTTTGATCTTCATTATTAAGTGCCTCAAGTCTTCTTCCCTTTCACCAAGCAAGGTGTCATCTGTATATTGCATGTTGTTAATGAGTCTTCCTCCAATCCTGATTCCAGGTTCTTTTTCATATAGTCCAGGTTCTCAGATTATTTGCTGTCAGCATACAGATTGAATAACTATTGTGAAAGATACAAATCTGATGTACACCATTCCTCATTTCAATCCATGCAGTATCCCCTAGTTCTGTTCAATCAACTGCCTCTTGGTCTGTGTACAGGTTCCTCATGAGGACAATTAAGTGTCTGGAATTCCCATTCTTTGCAATAGAAGGGAAGGGGAAAGGAGGAGATTTTGCTTAGGGAGAACTGTGTTTGGGTGAACAATTGTGGAATAATTTGGAAAATGAAAATGAAAATGATTAAACAACTTGAACAATGTAATCAATGTCACTAAATTCTACATGTAGAAATCCTTGAGATGGTATATGATTGTTATGTATATTGTCACTACAATGAAAAATGCATAAAATAAAAACTTCAAAATGAAAAGAGTGATTAATATAGTACACCACCAGTATGAATGAGGTCAGCAGCAGTGAACATCATACACACATATAAGAAGTTCCTCAGGATATTTGAAGGCTAAATAAACATTCTTGAAAGTTAGAAGTGCATGCATCTTGTGATTCTTTACTCAGGATATTTATTCTATGTTACTTAATTTCATTTGAAAATTTTCATATAAAAATACCTGGCTTCCATCAAATAATACTCTAATTTTTACTTTGCTGCATGTATGTGATGGCTTTTCACTAAATAGATAACCTCAAATTTCAAATTGAGTATTTTCAAAGTCTTAAAATTTCCGTGGGATTTGTATTTAAAAACATCCATTTCTCAGCTTGCAAAGCTTATTTTTTAACCTGATATCTTATCTACAAGCACAAATTGACCTTCACTGAAAGCATTATCTTCACTGATAAAACATTGTGTGTGTATGGGTAATAATAATAATAATAATACATTCTGTTTAGATGTAGTAAAATTTTGTGAATGATTGGAAGGCTAAAGGAAGGAAGAACTCCCTGTAAAGTTTCCAGTATTTCATGGTTTTGAAATTAATGAAATCAAATAACCATGTATCTAAGACAAGGATATAGATGTCTGCTTTGAAATTGATTTTTTCCCTAAGTCTAACCACTTTTTCCCTTAGCTATCAAGACATATTACAAAACACACATGCACACATACTCATATTTTAATTTCTTGGATAATGAGGATGGAAGGTAGAGATTTCAATGTTTAAGCTCTTTAAATTTATATGAGTATGCATATCTAGGACTAGAATTTCTAGTTGATTTTACAACAAACAAGACACCACATGAAGCCATCTGGAACACTCAGCTCTGACCAAAAGGTTGGCAATTTTAATCCACCAGGCACTCCATGGGAGAAAGATGTGACAGTCTGCTTCCATAAAGATTTCCAGCATTGGAAACCCTATGGGACAGTTCTACTCTGCCCTATAGCATCACTATGAGTCAGAATTGACTAGATAGACATGGGTTTTCTAGGTTCTGTTGATCAGGAGCACTATGAGAGACTTGAATTTAGCACTGAACTAATGGGGAGCCAGATAGTATGGTGGGCAGACATCCATTTCTCTGGTAGAGATACTGTTGAGGATACCTAACTCTGGAGACAATTGTTTCAATGATGGCATCTTCATCCACAGATCATAGCTAAGGCCATAAGATCCTGAAACCAAAGGTTAGGCAGTGATGTACTTAGCACTGGATGGCAGATAATATTGGAAAAATAGCTCCCTGATTCCCAAGCCTTTTGACCATGAATAGAGCTTACTCTTCTAGCATCTGATCTTCTGCATTAAATCCATCACTGCTTGAAAAAGTTAACACATATTCTGCTATTTGTAGTTGAAACCCAATAAAATGCAATGCAACCATTGTCATGGCTCAGATCCGACTCATAGTGACCCTTCCTTGGGTTTCTGAGGCAATATCACTATGGAAGTAGATTGCTCAACCTTCCTTCTGGGGAGTGGCTGGTGGGTTTGAACCACCAGCCTTCTAGTTAGCAGTCAAGTGCCTTAGGCACTAAGCCACCAGACCTCCCATATGAGAGACAACATAGACTTCTTAGGGTGTAAGGCACCACTTTGTCACTATCAATGTAGGGTCACTCACTCACTCACTGCCATCACATTGAACCTGACTCGTAGCGACCCCTCCTTGGGTTTCCGAGGCCGTATCACTACAGAAGTAGATTGCCCAACCTTCCTTCCGAGGAGTGGCTGGTAGGTTTGAACAGCCAGCCTTCTTCTGGTTAGCGGTCAAATGCTTTAAGCATTATGCTACCAGAGGCATGTAATTTATACATGTTACATCCATACTGACTGTGTAAACACAGTCAGTTCCACTATTCAAGAATCAACCCCTCATCATCATCAGTCTTCATGCCTATCTATAGTCCTTAGTACTGAGATTAAGAAAGAGATCTTTGAACAGAGCACCTGTATAATTCCCACAATTGCTGATGTAGTTGGAACTCAGAATATTGCTGCTGTTGTTATCTGCTGCTGACTTGGTCCCCAACTCATGGCAACCCCATGTATATTGGAAGAAAATACTGGCCAGTCTTGTGCCATCTCCATGATCAGTTGAGATCAGACTGTTGTGAGAGTATTACTGACTCCTAATTAGTATGAAAAGGAGCTCTGGTGGTGGGTGGTTAAGTCATTTGGCTGCTAACCAAAAGGCCAGTGGTTCAAAACCACCAGCAGCTCTGTGAAAGAAAGATACGACAGTTTGCTTCCATAAAGATTTACAGCCTTGGAAACTCAATGGGGGTCACTGTGACTTGGGATCCACTCACCGGCAGTGAGTTTGGTTTGAGTTAATTAGTATGAAATTCAAATAAACTGAGTTTTACTATTTCTCATTGCTTGAGCAGAAACTAGAAATATGGGGAAGGCTGGTAAGGATGAGTGCAAATAAGTAGAAAACTGAGACACCACAGAGGAAATAGAAAGAAACAAAAGGAGAAGCAATATTATATGCCCAAAAATATCATCCAAATTATAATAGAGAGATAATAAAAACAAGGTAGTTACAAAGACAAAATGTAAAGATTGCTATCATTTTAGTGCTTAAAGACATTATATGCAATGAGATGAAAACTCAAAATCTCACTATCCTTACTTCTAAGGAGGATTTTGAAAATGATGTAAGGTAAGTGAAGCATTGTGATTTTCTTAGAATACATAGGCCATCCTCAAAGCATATTAATAGTTACAGATAGAACCAAATGTGCATTCTTCCCAGCATATATAATGTATCAAGATAAGTTGAACTAACACTAAAGGAGCCTGGGTAGTAATTCCTTAACTGGATAAATAGAGAACAACAAAAATGTTTCTGGACTTAGTTTAGAAGATGATGTGGCATAGGGACACATTTATTCAGAATACTGCTTTTTCTGTCAGCAGAGATGATCAACTGACAACAAATTATATGCCACATGAAAATTTTCCCCCACCACTTTTTCACGTAGGTCACTAAATCAAATTTGTGAGTTGTAGGAACCCTAACTTCTTGTGTTTACAAGAAGGTCCAAAACACCCTTTTGGCCTGATATTTGCACTGTGCATTCTATGTAGTGTGTCAGGTAGGCTTTGGGGTACAAAAAGGCTAGGAGAGGAACTATCGGAGTCCTTTGGCTTCAGTACTAGGTGGAAATACATATAACAGAGCTTTTCAGCCCATCTAATTAAGCCTACCTACCCAGGGGCATTGGCCAAATGTAGGCCCCTTTTGAGTCCCTTGCCACTAGTGCTAAGTGGAAGCACACATAGGAGAGTTGTCCAGCTCCACTGGGACAGCTTCCAGAAGCAAAAAGGTAACAGCTCCGTGCGACTGTTCCCTTACAAAGTGAGATATGCATAGAAGAGTCGTTATCTTTGTCTAACAGCCTTTTCAGGTCATAGGGGAGACTGACTCAGAAATGGATCTGCATTTTGTTCTGGTGTGCTATAAGCTTCTTATTGTAGGTAATAGAAACTATTTTCCATGCATTAATGCTCAGGAGCTCTGGTGGTTTAGTGCCCAAGACATTTGACTGCTAACCAGAAGGCTGGTGGTTCAAACTCATGAGCCACTCCTCAGAAGGAAGATTGGGCAATCTATTTTTGTAGTGATACTGCCTCAGAAACCCAAGGAGGGGTTGCTATGAGTCAGATGTGACTCGACTGCAGTGAGTTTATTTTTTGTTTTTGTTAAATGCTCTGGGAGCAGCTTGTGTGTTTAGGCTCTGTCATTAAAAACCAAAAAACAAACCCGCAGCCATCAAGTCACTTCTAACTCATAGACTCTGTTTGGGTTTCCAGGATATAAATCTTTATGGAAGTAAGATTGCCTCATCTTCCTCCTGTGGAACAACTAGTGGGTTTGAACCACTGACCTTCTCGTTAGAAGCAAAATGCCCTACCATTATGCTACCAGAGCTCACTTGGCCTAGTGAAAATGGCTGACATAAAGTTTGACTTAAACTCCATTTTGTCTTAAGCTCCACTTCTGTTTCTGAGAAAGTTACCCATGACTGTTGGTGAGTAAACAAGCAATTTGCCCACTGGAAGAACATTTAGCTTTTTTTAAATAGACTCCAACAGGAGAACTCCATGCTGTACTATAATGCTAATCATGTATCTTTTATAGCCCTTAATGGAATGTTTTTCTCCTGCTTTTAATATTTAGGAGGTCTCAAGCCCTAGGGCACCTGGACTTTAGTTGTCTTACAAAACTGGCAACCAATAAGTACTGTTCCTGATCTCACACTAAAATATTTTGGAGGAGACATTGTTTAAAGGACTTATTGGAACCCCACTGGAATCGACCAAATGTTGCCTCTCTCACTAATCTGTATGCAGTTGAACTAAGGTGCATACCTAAAATGGTAAAACTTTAGGTCACAGCTTAAAGGAACTAAAATAACTTATTTTGGGGTTTCCAAGCATTGCCTTGGTTGCTGCTTGTTATCTTTTTTATGCTATTAAGAAGGATTGATACAAGAAAATGTTTCAAATTTTCCTCAAGATTTATTTATTAAACCAGGGAAGAGAAATTTTTCTGTAAATCAGTACATCCTATTAGTTTGGACTTGCCAATCATCTGGAAACTTAAACTTGAAGCTGAAATGCCTTAGTGAGCAAAAGCAGAGGACAGCTTTCCCAAGGTCATGGAACAAAACCTTTTACCCATTCTGTAGAACACAAGCCCCTGAGATCTTTGCACTTTGTTTAAATCTTTATTGAAAAAGCAATAAAGTTTGCTTTATGTTGGCAACTTGGATTTATTGTCTGGTAAGAAGTTTCCATACAGACTATAGACGTATTTGCTCTCTTTTCATACTTATTGCTTTGGTCTTACCTACCTTTAGGCTTTGTAGACCAATACTTTTTCCTTAGTGAATTAATGTTATTGAATTTGTTGCTTTTGGCTTAACCCTTATTGTTTTTGAAGTAGTTTTGTTCTATCACTTAAGTTTTATTAATTTGTATAGGTAAACCATGTATTTTAACCAAAAAATAAAAACTCTTTATATTTTTGTCATTAGCATTGTAATCCATACTATTGACTGATTGATGATATTATGATTATTAGAATTAATATTTCTAATGTTATTTCTCAGAAAACTGATAGTTTATCCATGAAGTAAGTCATCCATGCTGATAGATGGACTTGAGTTCCCACTTTAAAGTTTGTAGCCTAACCACAGGCCAAGTAGTTCTTCCAATGTGACTCTGCTCTATTCTTATGCTCATAAGACAATCACTGAAGACTGGGTGCTATAGTCAAGCATGGTGAAGAAATTAGGTGGTGCCTGGTTATCAAAAAGGATAGTGTCTGAGGTCCTAAAAACTTGTCCTAAAACAAATAGCCATCTAAAGGAGCCATCAACCATGCGGAAGAAAGCATACCAACCTAAGTGTGATCAAAGGGTCTTAAATAAAGTTCATGATCAAGAGGAGGGAATACATTAAAACTTAAATTCTAAAGCACTTGGTCTGTGGATGACTGTGATGTACAGTGGACACCCTAACTCCATTTGGAGTCTTGACATCAGTTGAGAAGTCATTTGAATTTTTTATGTTACTTCCCCAGTGCATGTTGACTATGCTATGCTTAGACAAGGCTGGACAAGCTCAGGGAGGAGCAGTTTGCTGTCAGGAAGAATGTAGTTAAAAGTAAATTAATTAGAATGCAAAAAATATGCTCATCCAAAAAACTAGGGAACTTGCCTGGCTGTTTACCAAAAAATGCCAGTCAGACACATTATACAATTTAAGTAAAATGTTGGGGGTTCTGGTATTGTCTTATAGCCATCTGGTGGCTATGATTCAGGGTCAAATGATCATAAGTCATACCCTGAACACCACATAGCCAGGTAATGAAAGCCCCGGAAGCAATCCTGTAACCTCTTTTAACTTACAAATATGTACATACCCCAATCATGGCCCTTTGCTCCAGTTCTGTGGTCTTGCCTGCAACAGTGATGAATTAACCTACTACCAATCATGATCTTGTGATGATTTCTTTTGTTTTCTATTGCATATATGAAAAATATGGCTGTGAGTTGGCAGATTCCTTCAGCCTCCTTACTCTGTGCATGCTGACAGTTTTCCTCACCTGGATGATGATTTTTTTTTTTTGTCTTTGTCCTGTTTAATGCTTAATAAAAGAGTTTCTGTAGAATATGTTTGAATCTGGGTCTTTTTTCTCGTGGCACAGCTCTGATCAGGACATGATATTCATGTTGTTGTTGTTAGGTGCCTTGAGTCAGCTCCAACTCACAGTGACCCTATATACAACAAAATGAAACACTACCTGGTCCTGCACCATCTTCACAATCCTTGCTTTGGTTGAGCTCATCATTGCAGCCATGGTGTCAATCCCTCTCATTGAGGAACTCCCCCTTTTTTTTGCTGACCCTCCACTGTACCAAGCATGATATCCTTCTCCAGGGACTAGTCTTTTCTGACAACATGACCAAAATAGGTAAGAAGGAGTCTGGTCATTCTTGCTTCCAAGGGGCATTCTGGCTGTACTCCTTCCAAGAGTATTTTCAGCATTCTTCACCAACACCAAAATTTAAAGGCATTAACTCTTCTTCAGTCTTCCTTATTCACTGCCCAGTTTTCCCATGCATACGAGGTGATTGAAAATGCCATGGCTTGGATTCCAAAGCCAAACTCACTGCCATTGAGTCAAGTCTGACTCATAACAACCACCACTGAGTTTCTAAGGCTATAATCTTTAGAGAACCAGACTGCCTCATCTTTCTCCACTGAGTGGCTGGTGGGTTTGAACCATCTACCTTTTCATTAGCAGCCAAAAGCCTTAACTACTATACCACCAGAGCGCCTGATGGCTTAGGATAAGTGCACCTTAGTTTCAAAGTGACATCTTTGCTCCTTAACAATTTAAAGAAATCTTTTGCAGCAGATTTACCCACTGCAATATGAGGTCTAATTTCTTGACTGCTGCTTCCATGGTTGTTGATTGTGGATCCAAGTAAATGAAATCACTGATAACCTCAATATTTTCTCCATTTATCATGATGTTGTTTAGTGGTCCAGTTGTAAGGATTTTTGTTTTCTGTATATTGAGGCATAATCCATACTGAAGACTGCAGCCTTTATCTTCATCAGTAACTGCTTCAAGTCATTTCACTTTAAGCAAGCCAGGTTATGTCATCTGCATATCACAGGTTGTTAATGAGTCTTCTTCCTATCCTGTTGCCATATTCTTCTTCGTATAGTCCAACTTATCAGATTATTTTCTTAGGACACAGATTGAATAGGTATGGTAAAAGGATACAACCTTGATGCATATCCTTCCTCATTTCAAACCATGTACCCTTGTTCTGCTCCAATGGCAGCCTCTTGATTTACGTATAGGTTCTTCATGAGCACAATTAAGTGTTCTGAAATTCCCATTCTTTGTATGTCATCCATAATTTGTTATGATCCACGTGGTGGAATGCCTTTGCATAGTCAATAAAATACAGGTAAACATCTTTCTGGTGTTCTTTGCTTTCTACCAAGATCCCTCTGACATCAACAATGATATCCTTCATTCTATGTCATCTTCTAGATCCAGATGTAACTTTTGGAAGTTCTCTGTCAATATACTGCTGTAATCATTTTTGAATTTATCTTCAGCAGAATTTTATTGATATTAATTATGTTGTTGATAATTTCCACATTCTGTTGGATCACCTTTCTTTGAAAAGGACACAAATATTTATCTCTTCCAATCAGTTGGCCAGGTAACAGTCTTCCAAATTTCTTAGCCTAAAGGAGTAAGCACCTCTAGCGCTGCATCTTTTTTTTTTTTTTTTGAAACATCTCAAGGGATATTCCATCAATTTCTGGAGCCTTGTTTTATTGCCAATTCCTTCAGTTCAGCTTTGACATCTTCCTTCAATACCACTGTTTCTTGATCATTTCCTACCTCCTGACATAGCCGAACAGTGACCAATTCTGTTTGATACAGTGACTCTGTATTCCTTCTATCTTCTTTAATGCTTCCTGAATCTTGCAATATTTTGCTCATGTTATTGTTGTTGTTAGGTTCTGTCAAGTCACCTCCGACTCATAGTGACCTTATGCAAAACAGAAGAAACACTGCCCCGTCCTGCACCACCCTTACCATACCTGCTATACCTGAGCCCATCATTGCAGCCACTGTGCCAATCCATCTCGTTGAGAACCCTACCCTTTTTCATTGACCCTTCACTTTACCAAGCATGATATATTTCTCCAGGGAATGGTTCTTTATGACAACATGACCAAAGTAAGTGAACCAAAGTGGCCATTCTTACTTCCAAGGAGGAGTCCTGCTATGCTTCTTTCAGGACAGATTTGTTAGGTCTTTTAGAAGTCCATGTTACTCTCAGTATTCTTTGCCAACTCCACAACTCAAAAGCATCAACTTTTCTTTGGTCTTCCTCATTTATTGTCCTGCTCTCACATGCATATAAGGCTATGCCATGTCTTGGGTTAGCCGCACCTTAGTCTTCAAGGAGACATCTTTGCTCTTCAGATAGAGGTCTTTTGAAGCATATTTGCCCAGTGGAATATATCATCTGATGGTTTGACTGCTGCTTCCATTGATGTTGATTGTAGAATCAAGTAATATGAAGTCTTTGACAACTTCAGTCTTTTCTCCATTTATTGTGATGTTACTTATTGATCTAGTTGTGAGGATTTTTGTTTTCTTTATATTGAGATGTAGTCCATACTGCAGATTGTAGTCTTCAGTTTTCATCAGTAAGTGCTTCAAGTCATCCTCACTTTTAGCAAGCAATGTTGTGTTATCTGTTAATTGATTGTTAATGAGTCTTCCTCCAATCCTGATGTCACGTTTTTCTTCATACAGTCCAGCTTCTTGGATTATTTGGCCAGTATACAGATTAAAACAGTATGGTGAAAGGAAACAACTCTGATGCACTCCCTTCCTGATTTTATCCCCTTGTTCTGTTTGAGCAACAGCCTCCTGGTCTACATACAGGTTCTTCATGAGCACAATTAAGTGTTCTATAATTCCCACTCTTCTCAATGTTATACACAATTTGTTATGATCCACACAATCAAATGCTTTTGCATAGGCAATAAAACACAAGTAAACATCTTGCTGGTATTCTTTGGTTTCAGCCAAGATCCATCAAACATCAGCAATGATATCCCTCATTCCATATCCTCTCCTGAATCCAGCTTGCATTTCTGGAAGCTCTCTATCAATATATTGTTGAAACCATTTTTGAATTATCTTCAGTAAGATTTTACTTGCATGTGATATTAATGGCATTGTTCAAAAATTTCCACATTCTGTGGGATCACCTTTCTTTGGAATGGGTATAACTATGGATCTCTTCCAGTCAGTTGGCCAGGTACCTGTCTTCCAAATTTCTTGGCATAACTGAGTGAGTGCCTCCAGTGTGGCATTTGTTTGTTGAAACATCTCAGTAAGTATTCCATCAATTCCTGGGACCTTGTTTTTCGCCAATTTTTTCAGTGCAGCTTCAATTTCTTCCTTCAATACCATTGGTTCTTGATCATATGCACCCTCTTGAAAAGGATGAACATCGACCAGTTCTTTTTGGTACAATGACTCTGTGTATTCCTTCCATCTTCTTTTGATGTTTCCTGCATCATTCAATATATTGGCAATAGAACCTTTCAATATTCCAGCTCAAGGCTTAAACTTCTCTTCAGTTCTTTTAGCTTGAGAAATGAAGAATGTGTTCTTCTCTTTTGGTTTTCTAACTCCAAGTCTTTGCACATTTCATTGTAATAATGGACTTTATCTTCTTGAGCTGCTCTTTGAAATCTTCTGTTCAGCTCCTTTATCCTGTCATTTCTTCTATTTGCTTTAGCTACTCTGTGTTCAAGGGCAAGTTCAGAGTCTCTTCTGATATCCATTTTGGTGTTTTCTTCCTTTCCTGTCTTTTTAATGGCCTTTTGCTTTATTCATGAATAATGTTCTTGATATCCCATAGTTCCTCTGGTTTTCAGTCATTGGTGATCAATGTATCAAATCTATTCTTTAGATGGTCTCTAAATTCAGAGGGGATGTAATCAAGGTAATATTTTAGCTCTCATGGACTTGTCTTAATTGTCTTAAGCTTCAACTTGAACTGGCATATGAGCAGTTGATGACTTGTTTTAATTTCCTTCAGCTTCAAGTTGAACTTGCAAGTGAGCAATCGATGGTCTGTTGCACAGTGTGGTTGGCCTTTTTTTGACCAATGATGTTGAGCTTTTCCATAACCTCTTTCCACAGATGTAGTCAATCTGATTCCTGTGTATTCCATCTGGCAAGGTCCACATATATAGCCACTGTTTACATTGTTGAAAAAGTATATTTGCAATGAATACATCATTGGTGTTACAAAATTCTGTCATGTGATCTCCTACATCTTTTCTATCACCTAGGCCATATTTTCCAACTACTGATGCATCTGCTTGGTTTCCAACTTTCACATTCAAATCACCAGTAATAATCAATACATTTTGATTGCATATTTGGTCTATTCCAGACTATTGAAGTTGGTAAAAATCTTCAATTTCTTCATCTTTGGCTTTAGTTGGTGCATACATTTGAATAATAGTAGTATTAACTGGTCTTCCTTGTATGAGTTTGTATATTATCCTATCACTGACAGCACTGTACTTCAAAATAGATCTTGAAATGTTCTTTTTGACAATGAATGTAATATTATTCCTCTTTAGTTTGCTATTCCTGACATAGTAAAACGTATGATTGTCTGATTCAAAACGACCAATACCAGTCCATTTCAATTCACTAATGCCTAGGATATTGATATTTATCTATTCCATTTCATTTTTTACAACTTCCAATTTTCCTAGATTGATACTACACACATTCCTCATTCCAATTATTAATGAATGTTTGCAACTTTTTCTTCCTATTTTGAGTCATGCTCCATCAGCAAATAAAGATCATGAAAGCTTTATTCCAACCACATCATTAAGGTCAACTCTTCTTTGAGGAGGTAGCTCTTTCCTAGTTGTACTTTGAGTGCCTCTCAATCTGAGGCTCATCTTCTAGAACTATATCAGACAATGTTTCACTGCTATTCATAAGGTTTTCAGTGGCCTTTTTTTTTTTTTTTTCAGAAATGGATGGCCCCATCCTTCTCAGTCAGTCTTAATCTGGAAGCTCTGCTGAAACCTCTCCACCACAGGTGACCCTGATGGTATTTGAAATGCCAGTGTCATAGTGTCCAGTCTTACAGCAATTTGCAAACCACCATGGTACTACAAACTGACAGACAAGTGGTGGGATATTCATGAGGAATCACTATTAATGATGGTATCCTTTTATCTAACAGGCTTCCAGCTAGTTAGGAATCTAGGGAAATCTATGAATATATCACATCACTAAAAACCCACTCATTGAGTGAAATCTGACTCATAGTGACCCCTATCAGGTTTCCAAGGCTGAAAATCTATACGGAAGTAGATTGCCTCATCTTCCTCTTGTGGAGCAGCTGGTGGGTTCAAACAACCTACTTTTTGGTTAAAAACCCAATGCCTTAACCACAGCACTACCAGAGCTCCTTTTATATCACATCAGTTCCTCAAAAACTTAAACATTGAACTGCATTATCATTTATAAAAACCATTAATCTACAGATGGATACATAGGTAGACAGGCTGAATGATCAGGTATGTCTAGGCAAAAGGCAATATACCCATGACCATGTATAAGGTTGGCAGCTGATATTTCTACATACATATTTGTATGTGCTGTAAGAACGTCTATATAAATAGAACTAACAGGCAGAAAAGTTATGATAACTTTTTACCCACAGCCAACTACCCTGAGGAAGGGAGTTCTTGGACCTGTGGGTTTGGGACCATGGTTGCGGGGGAAATCAAGCTCAAATGCCATAACATACAACACAAATACATTGTTCTACATCGTAATTTTGTAAGTAGAAACTGCGGTCTTAAAAGCTTGCAAGTGACCACCTAGATGCAACAATTTGTGTCTCCTTGTCTGCAGCAAAGAAAAATGAAGAAAACCAAAGATGCATGGAAACAACTAGTTTGAGGGACTAGTGGACCATGCAAACCCTCAGCTTATATGACTGTAATACCAGAAAAACTAGATGGTACCTGGCTACTACTATCAATCACTCAGAAAGGGATCAGTGCATGAGATCCTGGATAGAGTGGGAAAAAAATGTAGAACAGAACTCAAAATCATAAAAAAGACCAGGCTTACTGGTCTGATAGAAACTTGTGACACCCTCAAGACTAGGACCCCTAGTCACCCTCCAGGCCTGGAATTTACTCACTCCCATGGCTTCCAGCCAAACAATAGACAGGCATATAAGGTAAACTTTTACACTGGGTAGGTACACTCCTTAAAACAATCAATCATGAGAGGTAAGAAGCACAGTATATGTATGTATGAAGATAGCTCAGGAAGCAGGAATGCATAGGAAAGAAGGATACAGGGAAGAGGTAACTACAGGGAGGAAATGGGAAGAAAGCTGTTGCATTACAGGGATTGCAGTCAATGTTATGAAGCAAAATGTGTATGAACTGCTGTATAGAAAATGAATTTGCTCTGAAACTTTCACCCAAATCACAGTTAAAAAAAAATTAAACATAGAAGTATATTTAACCCAGAAATTCCACTCCTAGCTATACAGCCAAAACACTTGAAAACAGAAATTCTAAGGCACTTGACTGCTAACCAGAAGCCTGGCAGTTCAAACCCACCAGCCACTCCTCAGAAGGAAAGTTGGATAATCTACTTCCCTAGCGATACTGCCTCAGAAACCCAAGGAGGGGTCGCTATGAGTTGGGTCCAACCTGACAGCACATAACAACAACAACAAAAAAAAAAAATGTGTACGACCTATGTCCATTGTACCACTATTCACAATAGCCAAAAGGTAGACACAACCTAAACGTCCATCAACAGATAAATGAATGAACAAAATGTAATACAGATATACAATGGAATAATTTTCAGCCATAAAGAGGAATAAAGTTCTAATAAATATTACTATATGGATGAACCCTTGAAACATTATGCTATGTGAAATAAGTCAGCCTCAAAAGAACAAATATTGTATGATTCCACTTATATGAAATAGCTAGAACCAGAAATGCATAAAGACAAAAGTTTATCAGTGGTGACCTGGGTGTAGGATTACAGGGAAAAGGAGAGTTTATTGTTAAAGGGGTACTAGGTTTCTGTTTAGAGTGATATATATATATATAATAGATAGTGATAACTATTGCACATCATAGTTAATGTGGTAATTGTCATGAATTGTAAAATTAAGACTAGTAGACTGATTGAAATAGCAATTTTTTTCTTTCTTTCTTTTAATTGTGATTTGGGTGAAATGTCACAGAGCAAATGTTCCATTCAACAATCCATACACATTTTGTTTTGTGACATTTACTCTAACAGTATTCTTCCCATTTCCTCCCTGGGCCCACCCTTTCCCTTCATCCTTCCTTTCCATCCCTTCTCAATTTCCTAGCTCTATCTCTAGGCAAATGCTGTCCTTTTGATCTCACATGCTTGATTGTTCTAATGAGTGCATACTCTCCTGATACTATTGTTCACTTTATAGATCGGTCTATTGTTTGATTGCCAGGTGAGTCATGGGGCTTAAGTTCAGTTCTTAGCTCAAAAGGGTCTAAGGGGGTTGCACTGGTCTTCATCAGACCAGTAAGCCTTGTCTTTTTTTTTTTTTTTTAATGAATTTGAGTTTTGTTCCACTATTTCTCCACCTTATCCTGGACCTTTTACTGTGATCCCTTCCAGAGTGGTCAGCAGTGGCAGTGAGGCATCATCTAGTTCTTTTGGTCTGAGAGTCATGGAGACTGAATTTTACATGATCCGTTAGTCCTTTGGACTAAATGTTTCCTGCTTCTTTGATTTTCTTCACTTTTCTTTGCTCCAGATGTTGAGCAACAAATAGTTGCATGTTGGATGGACCCTCACAAGCTTTTAAGACGCCACTCACTACTCACCATGTAGATGTAGAATATTGTTTTTATGGACAGTGTTATCGACCTCAGTGTCCCCTGAGAGTATGGTCCTCACCTCCATATCCAACGATTCATTCCCTAATGGTAATTGGTTAAGAATAAGACATTTTAATAAATTTGTCCTTTGTATGTTCTACCACATTCATTGATATATTTGCAGCACATATAAATACATAAGTAGAGATAGCTTCTGTCAAACATATATATATATATATATATATAAATATATTCATGGGTGTACTCTCATTCACTTTCTCACACTTATTCAGCTTGAGTCTCTGCTTATGCATCCATTCATAAATTATTATTACTATTATTGCAGGCTTGTGTATGTAATAGTATTCATCTTGGTTGCCTTTAACTTTTGTGCTCCTACCTATGTCTTCCACTGCCTTGATCATTTTGTGTTGACTTCTTTATCTTATATTGGGTGAATAAGCATATTCAGCCAGATTAATACATGTCTGTCTACCCTCTAGTTGGTGATTTTCTGTCCTTTCCACTCCCACCCCTGGTAGACTTCAAGGAACAATTCTTTCTGTATTTAAAATTTTTCTTAAATTTTTATGTTAGTGGTTTCAATACAAAAACTATCCTGTTGTGTTGACTAATTTTACTTAGCAGAATGTTCTCTAGTTTCATCTATGTTATGAGGTGTTTTGCAGATTCATTGTTATTCTTTAACATTACATTGCATGTATATACCATAGTTTGTTTATGCATTCATCCATTGATAGGCATTTAGGTTGTTTACATCTTTTTGCTATTATGAATAATGCTGCAATGAACATGCTTGTGCATATATCTGTTTGTGTCATGGCTCTTTTTTCTCTAGAATATATATCTAGCAGTGGGATTGTTTGAAGATATGATATTTCTATTTCCACCTTCTTAAGGAATCACCATACCGTTTTCCACAGTGGTTGTACCATTTACAATCCCACCAGCAGTACATGAGGGTTCCAATCTCTCCACACCTTCACCAGCATTATTTTTTTTTAATGTTGCTATGAATGCTGTGATAAGATGATATCACATTGTTTTGATTTGCATCTCTCTAATGGCTAATGATTTCAAGTATTTCTTTCCTTTTTTTTTTTTTAATTGTGATTTGGGTGAAAATTTACAGAGCAAATTCACTTCCCATACAGCAGTTCACATACACTTTGTCTCATGATGTCAACCACAATTTACCACGATGCAACCTCTCCCCTCCTACTTCCTCCTGATAGTTGCCTCTTCCCTTTGTCCATCCTCCATGAATTCCTGCCCCCTGAGCTGTCTCCCTGTGCATAAGCAGCCCTTCTTTCTCCCATGATTGTTCTCTCCAAGGAGTGTATCAATCTCAGGGAAATGTTCAACTCATATGCCTGTCTATTGTTCGCTGGAAACCATGGGTATGGGTCCAATTCCAGACCTGAAGGGCAGCTAGGGGCCACAGTCTCAGTGGTTCCACCAGG
>NW_006921599.1:6158296-6159053 GCF_000298275.1 Orycteropus afer afer
TCAGCTCTACTATACACCTGGGAATTCAGATCATACACATAAACTTATAGGACCACTGTCTGCCAACCCTATACATGTTCTTGGGTACACTCCCACTTCATAGACACACATAATAGTTCAGCCTGTCCACCCTCTATCTACCTGTATACCATGTTTGCCTTCACTGACAATGCCATACTATATGTGCAAAAGGGTTCATCTCTGTTGCCTGTACCTCCCACGTACCTCTCTATGTCTTTCTCTTCCTCAATGCCACTATACTGATCACTCACATTTGCTACATTGCCCTTCTCTTCACCCAAATAAATATTTATCTCTATCTATCTAACAGTGTTCCCTCCCCTCCCCTCCCACTCCTGGTAACCAACAAAGAACATGTCCTTCCACAGATAAACATTTCCTTGACTTTTACAATAACGGACTGATACAATATTTGTCCTTTTATGATTGACTTATTTCACTCAGCACAATGTCCTCCAAGTTCATCCACATTATGCAGGGTTTTGCAGATTCTACATTATTCTTTAGGGTTGCATAGTATTCCATTGTGTGTATGTACCATAGATTGGCTATCCATTCTTCAGGTGAAGGACACCTAGGTGTTTTCATCTTTTGGCTATTGTAAACAGTGCTGCAATGAACATGGGTGTGTATATTTCTCTTCTTGTCCTGGCTTTCACTTCTTTAGGATATATACCTAGTAATGGAATAGCAGGGTCAAATGGCATTTCTAGTTTCATCTTTTGAAGGAATCGCC
>NW_006921599.1:6159372-6164349 GCF_000298275.1 Orycteropus afer afer
GAGTTTTCTATAAATTCTAGAGATAAGTCCCTTGTCAGATATGTCATTACCAAATATTTTTTCCCAATCTGTAGGTTCTCTTTTGACTCTTTTGGAGAAGTCTCTGGAAGCACATAAAAATTTAATTTTTAAAAGGTCCCAATCATCTTGTTTCTCTTCTGCTGTCTGTGCATTTTGAGTTATGTGTGATAGTCTATTTATGCCATATATTAAGGCCTGATTTCAAGCATTTCTTTGTGTTTTTGTTAGCTGCCTGAATATCTTCTTTTGTGAAGTGACTTTTCATCTCCTCTACCCATTTTTTAATTGGATTGTTTGTCTTTTTGTTATTGAAGTTTTGAAAAGCTCTATAAATATTGGAGATTTATTCCCTGTCTGATGTTTCATTGCCAAATTTTTTTTTCCAGTTTTTAGGTTCTAATTTTAGTCTTTTGACAAAGTCTTTTTATGCACATAAATGTTTAGTTTCTAAGAAGCCTCAGTCATCTAGCTTGTCTTCTGATGTTTGTGCATTTTTAATTATGTTTTATAGTATTTATGCCATGTATTAGGGTCCCTAACTTTGCTCCTGTTTTTTCTTTGATAATCTATGGCTTAGGGTTTTACATTTAGGGCTTTGATTCATCTTGAGTTAGTTTTCATATATGGTGTAAGATATGGATCCTGTTTTATTTTTCTGCAGAAGAGTGTCCAGGTTTGCCAGCACCATTTGTTAAAGAGACTATCTCTTCCTTATTTAATGAGCTTTGGCCCTTTATCAAAGATCAACCCACCATATGTGGGTGGACTTACTTCTAGGGTATCAAATCTGTTTCATTGGTCAATGTGTTTGTCATAATTTTGACTACTGTGACTACTACAGTAGGTTTTGAGATTGGATAGGGTGAAACTATTTACTTTGTGCTTCTTTAGCAGTGCTTTGCTTATCTGGAGTCTCTTTTTCCTTCCCATATAAATGTGGTAATTAGCTTTTCCAACTATGAAACTACAAAAGACTACTACAAGAAACCAAAAGAGACTTACATAAATGGAAGAATATACCATGCTCAAGGATAGGAATACTTACTATCGCAAAAATGACAATGCTATCCAAAACAATCTACAGATATAATGCAATCTTGATCCAGATTCCATCATCATTCTTTAAAATTTAGAAGTAGCAGACTTTTTAGGATATTTTACCACAATAATTGTTTTAAAAAAAAATCAGTCAACTGGGGAAGGGGGGACAGACACATTTCAATAGAACAGATTGTCTGAAAATAGAATGCTGGGAGAAGGGGTATGAATAATTTCCTTCTTCAGTTAGTACACTAAATTACATTTTAAAAAATCTTTACCAATTAGCACTGTTAGCAAAAGTGCCAATTTCTCTGGTAGGAGAGTGGAATAGACAGACAAACTATGCAGACCCTCTTCAACAAAGAAAAGAGGCAACAATTAACACAGATACAGAAGATAATACTGGAGCTCTGAGCTTTGAAGGGAATAATACAGAAGTGGACTGAACTCCAACCAGTAGAAGAACCTGCATGAAAACACCAAAAAAGGGGACATACAGAGCTGCAGACTGTTAGTGATCCTGACAGCCTGGACAGCTTGGATATTAACAAGTGGTGTTAGGATCTAAGAATAAACCTAAAAATTGGCCCTGTTAGCCAGGGGCTGCATGGAAGCCTGAACTGGTGGCTGGTGAGTAAAAAGGAAGCAGTGAAGAAGGAGATAATCTGAGCTGCGGACATTCGGCTGTCCAGAGGGTATAGCCATTTTGAATGTTTACAAGCAGTTTGACCATTTCAAATATTTAAAGTGACAGTATTCTTTCATATTCCAGGGACCTAAGAATAGGCTCCACTTGCCGGGGACTACAGGGACATATGGGACACAGTACTAGAAAGGTGCAACATTCTCCTTGATACTCTTATACCACACATGCTCTTGATGAATGGGGGTGTGGTCATCTCTCACTCTCACCCACCTTCTGGGGCAGCAGGAATTCCGTCCCAGTCTGAGTCTCTAATGGAGACTGAGTGCCCTGCCCTGCCCCTCCAGATTTTTTCTTTTCTTTTTTCAGTTTGTTTGTTTTTCTCTGTTTAATTTGTTTTTCTTTTTTCATCCTTTTTTTTTATTATTCTTTCTTCTTCCTTTACCAGGTTCTAGTTTTTGGCTTTTTCTCTCTTCCCTTTTCCTGGTTCCCATATTTTATCTTTCTTGTAGTTTTCCCCATTTCTTGTTTCTCTTTTTGCATTTTTACCATTTTTTCCCTCATTATTCTCCTACTCTACTTCTTTTCTCTTATTCTCCACTCCCCAGATAGTGAAGGTTTTGTTTTTCCTTTTTCTATTTATATTTCTTTTTACTTTTAAAAGTATCTCTTTAAATAGTTTATCTTATTTATTGCCTTTCCTCTTTTTTTCCTGACTTTTTTCTCTTTTTGGTGATTGTTCCAGTGTATTTATGCATTGTGGGTTTTTTTTGTCCCCTTGCTTTTACATTTTTTTTATTTTTATTTTTATTTTTTTGATTATTATTTTTCTCTGAGTGGGAGACAGCAACCATGCCCATATGACTCAACCACACCTGCACCTCCTGCAGCTCCAATTACTGAGTGAGAACCACCATTTCCTTCTGCCCCAACTGGCCAATGATACATGATCACCAATAATAGCCTGACTCACACTTAATTGCTCTTTACAAACGGTTAACAGAATGAGCCACTCCCATTCTCTGTCACACTCACCAGGAGATAAGTGGTGAGTGGACAAGTGCTGCCAACTAAAGAATGGAAGAGTACAGTACCCTGCTTACTCAGATATATCCAAAGAAAACAAAAATCTTGGATGAATCACTCCACCATACAATCACCAATTAAATACAACAAAGTTACAATGTCTCAGAGACAACAGACCATCACAGTTCACACAACAAGGCAAGATAAAGCAGTAGAAACAAAGGAGAAACAGAACATATCCCTGAGGAAGAAGCAACATTGGAACTCTCTGATAAGGAATTAAAAAGAACTATATTTGGGTACCTTCAACAGATTAAGAGACAGATCAAGGAAAACACTGACAAAATTAAGGAAAACACAGACAAAACCCTAGAACAATTTGAGAAGAAAATACAGGAACAAAATGACAAAACAATGAAAAATTAGAAATGATACAAAACCTACAGATAGAAATCCAGAAGATTAATACTAAATTTTCAGAAATAGATAACACATTGAATGGGCAAAGAGTATGGAAAACAAAATTAATGAGTTTGAAGACAAATACCCGAATACTTCTTTGGAAAGAGATCAATCAGAAAAAAGATCAAATTAAATGAAAAAAAAATGTAAGATTCATGTGGGATAACATCAAAAGGAATAACCTATATGTAATTGGAATTCCAGAACAGGAAGAGAAAAATAAAACCATTGAGAAAATTGTCCAAGATTTATTTGTTGGAAGAGAATTTCCCTGATATGATGAAAGATAAGAATATATCCATTCAGGAAGTCCAACAAACTCCAAACAGGATAGACCCCAAAAGAAAATCACCAAAACATATCATCGTCAAACTCACCAAAACCAAAGACAAAGAAAGAATCCTGAAAGCAGTGTGGGAAAAATGAAAAGTTACCTACAAAGGGTAACCAATAAGACTAAGCTATGATTTCTCAGCAGAAGCCATGCAGGCAAGAAGACAATGGGATGGTATATATAAAACCCTGAAAGAGAAAAATTTCCAACCAAGAATTATATGCCCAGCAAAACTGTCCCTCAAATATGATGGTGAAATTAAGACATTTCCAGATAAGCAGAAATGAAGGAAATTTGCTCAAACCAGACCAACCTTGCAGGAGATATTAAAGGGAGGCCTTTGAACAGAGAACCAATAGTAGCAAACAACAAAGGTCATAAATACACATGATGACATAACCCAGAAACCACCCCAGTTATGGAAGTATCCAAAGTGAAATAATCTTACAAGATTTTAAACAGGGAACCAGAGACATCAATTGGCAAATGAGGACAACTGCAAACCATAAAGAGGAAAAAAATAGTGTAGTTATACAACTTTTAAATGGTGAGGAAGTCAGGAGAGTTGCAAGATAGAATGGATTGTTCTAAACTCTGGGAGAAAATTATAAATCACAGAGTAACCTCAAAGAAAAATGGTAAACCTTCATATCACAATAAAAAAAGAGGATAAGCACAAATATTCAGCATATACTAAAACACAGCAACAAAGGAAATGATAACATGAGTCAGAAACATAGTGTGCTCAGCACAGAAAATTATATGGAACAAAGAAATCAGCAACACCATGAAAAAAAACACAAGAAAATGACAGCAACAAATTCATACTTGTCAATAATTACACTGAATATCAATGGATTAAATGCACAACTCAAGAGATGGAGAGTTGTAGACTGGATAAGAAAACATAACCCATCAATATGCTGTCTACAAGAGACACACGTTAGAGACAAAGACAAAAATAGACTAAAAGTCAAAGGTTAGAAAAAATATATGTATCAAGCAAATGGCAACCATAAAAGAGCAGGAGTGGCGATTATAATAGTTTCATTGGGTCCATAGTATTTATTATGGTTATATCTTGTAGTTTGATTGATATTTTAATCCGTATATAATGTCCTTCCTTTTCTCTTATGGTGGTTTTTGTTTTAAAGTCAATTTTAGCAGAAATTAATATCGCCACTCCTGCTCTTTTATGGTTATTATTATTATGCAAAAATCATACTTTAACAGAATTGAAAACACAAATAGATGACTCCACAATCATAGTTGTTGTTGTTGTTATGTGCTGTCAAGTCAGCCTGACTCATAGCAACCCCTCCTTGGGTTTCTGAGGCAGTCTCACTACAGAAGTAGATTGCCCAACTTTCTTTCCAAGGAGTGGCTGGTGGGTTTGAACCACCAGCCTTCTGGTTAGCAGTCAAGTGCCTTAGGTACTACGCTACCAGAG
>NW_006921599.1:6164449-6166937 GCF_000298275.1 Orycteropus afer afer
GGGTTTGAACCACCAGCCTTCTGGTTAGCAGTCAAGTGCCTTAGGTACTACGCTACCAGAGCTCCCTCCCAAAATCATAGTAGGAGACTTTAAAAGTGCCCATTTTTGCACATAATCATCAACAATTGACTGTACTTAATATGCTTGTAATTCTGATAGTAATACATGACTTCTATTGTTTAATTAATAGTTTCAAAGATATCAGCCATCATTTCATGTTTTTTTTTTTACCTACTATCTCATTTTTTTGTTTTGACCTTTAGATGATTTTTATTGTCAGTTTTCATAGGTTAATTTATGTGTATGATTTCTACATATGTGTCTAACTGTTTGTCTGTTAATCTATCTTCTTTTTCTGTAATTTATAGCTTCTGGATTTTTTTCCTGTTCATTAAGTTCTTCTAACTATTGATTATAAAATTATTCTTTATGTGAAATAGGAATAAAATTCCATATAAACATAGTCTTCTGGTCTCTCTTTTCTCTTGTACTAGTATGTGTAAAGTTTGTCTCTCACATATAATAGAGACTCATCTTGTCAAATTCCATTAAACATCCTATTAGGATTCTAGTTGAGATTGTTTTAATTTTATAGACTATTTTTGGGAGAATCAACAATTTTACACCACTAATTCTCTTTATCCAAGAACAGGGATAATAATTTAAGTCTTTTTTAAATGTCCTTCACTAAATATTTTTTAGTTTTATTTTTTATGGTTTCTTGAATTTTTCTTGGCTTTGTTATTAGGTCTTCTTTTATTTATTTATTTATTTATTTATTTAGCTATTGCAGATGGAGTTTTTATTTTCCCTTCTTCCAAACATTTTTAAATTTGTCATTTCTGTTATTTGGGATTTTTGTGAATGTTTTCATCTTTTAGCTATCTATTTTGGAATCTTACATCTTTGTTGCTTCCTTTCTAGCTTCTTAAGTTTTATTCTGTGAATTTTACAGTCCTTGCTTGTCTCCTATTGTGTTACCACCAGTGATGGTGGAGTTGTGTACTACTCATAGTACATACGATTTTCCCTCCTGAAAGATCAGTAGCTTTCTGGAGTACTTCTCCATCTTCCTTGCTCCAGTACCCACCCTCACTGACTCAACCAAAAACACATCCAGCCCTAAATGAAAAAGAAAGAGGTGGAAGGGCAAAACCCCTCAGACTACAACTCCCTACATGAGTTCCATGAACCTTCCTCGATATGTTCTACTTTGATCTTGGAACTCCACAAAACTGCTCCATCTTTAAAATACTTTTTTTTTTTTTTTTTTTCATCCTAGTATATATATTCTGGGCACAAGAGAGTACACTTTTGCTTGCCCTTTCTATTTTTTCAGTAATTCCTTAAATTCTTGGGCCCACCAATTGAACTCTTTCCTATTTTCTTTTGTTATTATTGATTTATTCTATTTCTATGATCTTTTCTGCTCTTCCAAGTGTTTGGAGACTAGAAGGTAAATAGAAGTTGAACTCAGTTTACCATTGAGATCCTTAGAGTGGTTCCCTCAAGAAGTAAATCTGATCATATTATTTGTTTCTTTAAAACGTCTCAGTGGTTCTCTCGGTCCTTCCTCAGTCACACAAACCTTTTGTCATCAAGTGCCTGTGATTTACACACCTTTTTTTGTATCATTGTTTCCCTAAATCCCAGCTTCCATTTTCAAGTTAAAGATATACTGAACTACCTGTGTTCCCCAAACAAATAAGTACTTTTTCACCGGCCTTTGTATTCATTTCTCAGTTGTTGCTAGGTCCCATTGAGTCAATTCCAATCCATAGTAACCCTATGTACAACTGAACGAAACACTACTCCTATGCCATCCTGACAATTGTTGCTGTTTGAGCCATTGCTGTAGCCACTGTGTCAGTCCATCTCATTGAAAGTATTCTTCTTTTTCTCTGTGCATTACCAAGATTGATGTCCTTCTCCAAGGACTATTCCTTCTTGATAATATGTCCAAAATATGTGTGACAGTTTCACCACCCTTGGTTCTAAGCAGCATGCTGTCTGTACTTCTTCAAAGACAGATTTTTTGCTGTTGTTGTTCTTCTGGCAGTCCACGGCATATTCAGTATTCTTTGCCAACAACATAATTCAAAGACATTAATTCTTCTTTGGTGCTCCTTATTCATTGTTGAGGTTTTGCATGCTTATGAGGCAAATGAAATTCCATTGCTTGGGTCAAACACACCTTAGTCCTCAAAGTGACCATTATCATTCTTCATTTGTTATATCCATCTCATCAATTAGATTTACTTTAACATGTCAACTCTTCCAGAAAGTTTCTCCTAACCTACAAATCTTAGTTAGGTGCTCCTCAGATATATTTCCACAGCACCAGCAAAAAAAAGTTGCTGTCAAGTAAACTGACTTATGGCAATTCTCTGTGTGTTAGAGTAGAACTTTGCTCTGTAAGGTTTTCAATGGCTGTTTTTTGTAAGTAGTTCACCAAGGCTTTCTTTCTTTTTTTTTTATTTTTATTATT
>NW_006921599.1:6167825-6170832 GCF_000298275.1 Orycteropus afer afer
GGGCAATCCTACTTCCGTAGTGATACTGCCTCGGAAACCCAAGGAGGGGTCGCTATGAGTCGGGGCCGACTCGACGGCACATAACAACAACAACAACAATTGTTTATCTTGTTCACATATCTATCCGTCCCTATACCCATGTTTGCTTTCACTGACACTCAGTACTGTATATGCAAAAGGGTTCATATTTGTTGTCTGTACTGTCAGCAAGGCTTTCTTTTGAGGTACCTCTGTGGTGGACTCAAATTCTAACTTTCAGTTCATAGCCAAGCACGTTAATCATGTGCATCACCCAGGAACTCTGCTTCCATGGTACCCTTTACTTATTTTTGCCATTGCACTTATCACTCTGTATGGCAATTGTTGTTTTACATGTTCTTTAACCTCTTAAGCCTGTAAATTATGTAACAAGGAGGACTTATAATTTCTTCATCACTGTAAGTTCCCTAATGCAAGAAATTGCAGTTATTTCTTACTTCTATATTTTATCAGATATAAGGTTGTACTTCTATATTTTATCAGATATAATGTTGTTGCTGTTAGGTGCCATCAAGTTGGCTTCAATTCATAGTGACCCTATGTACAACAGAACGAGACACTACCCAGTCCTGTCCCAGCCTCACAATCCTTGCTATACCTGAGCCCATCATCGCAGCCACTGTATCAATCCATCTTGTTGAGGGCCTTCACCTTTTTCATTGACCCTCCACTTTACTGAACATGATATCCTTCTCCAAGGAATGGTCCCTTCTAACAATATGACCAAAGTAGGAGAGATGAAGTCTGGCCATTCTCACTTCCAAGGAGCATTCCAGCTGCACTTCTTCCAGGACAGATTTGTTTGTTCTTTTGGCAGCCCATGGTACTTTCAGTATTCTTCACCAACACCACAACTCAAAAGCATTAGCTCTACTTTGGTCTTCCTTATTCATTGTCCAGTTCTCACATGCATATGAGACAATTGAAAATACCATGGCTTGGGTTAGGTGCACCTTAGTCTTCGAGGAGACATCTTTGGTCTTCAGCACTTGAAAGAGGTCTTTTGCAGCAGATTTTCCCAGAGCAATATGTCACCTTATGTCTTGACAGCTGCTTCCATTGTGCTGATTGTGGAACCAAATAATATGAAATCTTTAACCACTTCAATCTTATCTCCATTTATCATGATTTTTCTTATTGGTCCAGTTGTGAGGATTTTCATTTTCTTTATTGTGAGATATTACCCAAACCGCAGACTGAAATCTTTCATCTTCATCAGTAAGTGCTTCAAGTCATCCTTACTTCCAGCAAGCAAAGTTGTGTCATTTGTGTATTGCAAGTTGTTAATGAGTCTATCAGATACGATACAATGCCTTAAATATAGCTGTTGCTAAAAAAGGGACTTTGGAATAAGTTAGACTTGGACTCATACTCTAGTGTGTCATTTATTAGTTATGTGCAGGGCTAGTGCAGAACTGGCTACACAGTTTGCAAGGCATGGTGCAAAGTGAACATGCAAGAGCTGACTGGGGCAAAGAAGTCAATCTCCCCTTCTCACAGGCCCACTGCCTGAACTCACAGCTGATGGGCAATCCCCAAGGTATTGCCACCTCCATGCTAGGGCAAGCTTGGTGCTGTACTGGAGGCAGGCAAATGAGTCTCATTGTTACCTGCCAGATGTGCCATGGCACTGTCAGCCTAGGAGACTGCTGATGCTTGGTCCCTCCTCAAGACACTGAAGTATACATGCTTAAACCAACCCTCCCTGTTTACACACCTAGGTATCTCAGGAGTTGATGCAAATGGTGGAACATGGCAGCAGTCACAGAGCCCTGTGGTGGGTAAGGGGTGGGAAAGGCTGGAAGAGTTTGACTAGGTGATGAGAAGCAGGAGAACACGTGACCTGAGGGTCCAAATTTCTGGTACATGTTCCATTGTCCCATCAGACTACATATACAAAACACAAAGCCAATGTCAAAATAGTTTAAAATTTCAAAATGGAATCACAAAGCATTCAATACTCAGCCCAAGGCCCTCTTGAACACTGCTTATTCCTAACTCTTTGACCTAAGATTTGTTGTTGTTAGTTGCCACCTAGTAGATTCTGACCCATGAGAACTCATGTGTTCAGAGTAGAACTGCTTCATTGAGTTTCCAGTGCTGCGGCCTTATAAAAGCATATCACCAGGGCTTACTTTTGAAGTGCTTCTGAGTGAGTTTGAACCACCAACCTTTTGGTTAGTAATCCAGCACTAAACCATTTGCACCACCCAGAGAAGGGACTAAGATAAATTTACCTAACTTCTCTGGGCTTCATTTTCTTCATCTGTAAAATAAGTATGGCAAAACATGTTTTACCAGGTTATAGTAAGATTTAAAGAAGTACTATGTCAAAAGACCTTAGCTGAGTGTTCTGTTGCTCATATTAGGAAGTAAAAATATCTAATGCCTGAAAGAAGTATTCAATATAGTTTTCAATGGATGCTCTTTGTTTTTAGTTTCTTTTTTAAATAATTAATTTTATTTTGTTATTTTTGTAGAAAATACACACAGCAAAAAACACACCAATTCAAGTTTTACATAGACAGTTCAATGATATTGATTACATTCTTTGCATTATACAACCATTTTCACTGTATTGAGTTGCTCCTTCCTCAGTAACACACACTCACTGCTCCCTTAGTCTTTTGAGTTGCTATTGTCAATTTAAGATCTATCATATCAATAGATTGTAAAAGAGCAAAATGCTCCAGGAAGACATTCTTTACTAGTTAAGCTAAACTATTGTTTCATTTTAAGAAGACATCAAGGGATATTTTGGGTTTAATGTTGCAATATTATCTTAGGGTAGTAGTTTTGGGGGCTCATCCAGCCTCTATGGCTCCAGAAAATCTATTTTTCAAAGTTCATTCAATTATGTTAAGCTATTAATATGTTTTGAGTTGGGTTGTAAGTGGAGGGAATGGCCATGGAATATTTGTAGCCTATAGCATAGTGTAGCCCCAGGGTTACAGGTGAGGAGAGACAA
>NW_006921599.1:6174065-6196316 GCF_000298275.1 Orycteropus afer afer
AAGGGACCATTCCCTGGAGAAGGATGTCATGCTTGGTAGGGTGGAGGGTCGATGAAAGAGGGGGAGGCCTTCAAGGAGATGGATTGATATGGTGGCTGCAATGATGGGCTCATGTATAGCAGAGATTGTGGGGCTGGCGCGGGATCAGGCAATGTTTCGTTCTGCTGTGCATGGGGCCGCTATGAGTCGGTAACGACTCAACGGCACTTAACAACAACAACAACATAGCATAGTGCCTAAGGCACTTGATTGCTAACCAGAAGGCTGGTGGTTCAAACCCACCAGCCATCCTCAGAAGGCAGATGGGTCAATCTATTTCTGTAGTGATACTGCCTCAGAAACCCAAGGAGGGGTCTCTATGAGTTGGATCTGACTTGATGGCACATAAAAACAAAAACATACCTGAATCATGCTATATGGACAATGATTCTCAGCATACACCTCAATGTAACAGCTTCTGATTCTCCTGAAGTGCATAGAGAGTACTGGTTCCTGAACTCCACTATCAGAATGTCTGGAGATAAGATCCAGGAACGATGGTTCTTAGAAAGTTTCTCAGACAATTACTGCGCACACACATACATTTCTCCCCAAAATTTTTTTCATGCTTTCTTATAAATTTTACACTTAACTATATTGCTTTATGACATACCTTTTCATCTTTCCAAAACTCAGTCTGTTAATCAATCCACCTGTTTTTCTTTTCTTTCTTTCTCTTTTTCTCTTTCTTTCTTTCTTATATGTCACAAAGATTGCTGCCATTACTATACTTTATTGCCAAATACCTCAGCATATGTATAATAAGAGTTCAATATTAGTTTATAAGTTATTTTGTCATTTGAGGGAAAATTTACTTAAAATGAAATGGATATATCTTAAGTATATATTCATTGAGTTTTGATAGAAGCATACACCTGTGTAATCCAAACCCCTACTGAGATACAGAATATGACCATTACCTCAGAAAATTTCCTCATCTCCCTTCCTAGTCAATAGGTATGCCCACCCTTCCAGAAGTACCTTCCAGAAGTTCTTATTTTTTCCCACCATGGATTCATTTAGCCTATTTCAGAACTTCATATAAAGGAGTCCTTTAGTATAAACTCTTTCAGGTAAGGCTGCTTTTATTCAAGATATTTTTGAGATCTGTCCATATTGTTCCATGTACCACTAGTTTGTTCTTTTACATTGCTGAACAGTATTCCATTTTATGACTATACCACCATTTGTTAATTTATTATCCTACTGATAGACACCTGCTCTATTTCTAATATTGGGCTGTTGCAAATAAGGCTGCTATAAACATTTTCATAAGAAAATTCCAGCTCTTTTTCTCAAAATGTTTGTAAAATTTTATACATTCATCAACAATGTTTGACATTTCTGATTGTTGGTATTGTCTGTCTTTTTAATCTCCACCATGCTGATAAATATTTATGGGTATCTCTTTGTAGTTTTATTTTGCATTTCTCTGGTGTTGAGCATTTTTTCATATCCTTACAATCATTTGTATATCTGCTTTTGTGAAGAGTCCAAATCTTTTTCCTTCTTTACTTGGGTTGTTTTCCTTCTTTTTATTGAGTTGTGGCAGTTTTTTACATATTGAGGATACTAGTCCTTCATCAAAAGGCTGGAGGTTCAAACCCACCAGTCACTCCTGAGAAGGAAGGTTGGGCAATCTACTTCTGTAGTGATGCTGCCTCAGAAACCCAAGGAGGGGTCACTATGAGTTGGGTCCAACTCAGCAGAACATAGCAACAACAACGGTTCTTCATCAAATAAAAGTCTTGCAAGCATTTTCTCTCAATCCAGTCTGTCTTTTCATATCTCAGTGTCTTTTGAAGAACAAAATACTTTAATTTTGATTAAGTCTAATTTATCACTTTATTTTTACATGGTTCATGTTTTGCCCCAACTTATTTTTGAAAACCACTGCTCTATATTCTCTCCTGGGCACTCTGGTGGCGTAGTGCTTAAGGCACTTGACTGCTAACCAGAAGGCTGGCCGTTCAAACCCACCAGCTACTCCTCGGAAGAAAGGTTTGGCAATCTACTTCTGTAGTGATTGCCTCAGAAACACCAGAAGGAGTCACTGTGAGTCAGATCTGACTTGACAGCAGTGAGTTTGGTTTTGGTTTGGATATTGTCTCTTCTTCTCTAAACTCCTAGTATTACCATATTTGTGAAACCATCAGCATAAGTAGATTGGCTCCACTTTTATTCGTCATCAGTCCATGACATCACTGTTTCTGTACACTGCATTCCAATGATGTTTGAACTCCAAGGACGTTGATTCAATAAAACTCACTGCCATCAAGTGGGATCCCACTCATAGCGAATCTTCCTTGAGGGTCTGAGGCAGTATCTCTACAGAAGTGGATTGCCCAATCTTCCTTCCAAGGTGTGGCTGGTGGGTTTGCACCACCAGCCTCTGGTTAGCAGCCAAATACCTTAGGTACTACACCACCAGAGCAGGACCTTTTAAAGAAACGTTCTCTTATGCATGAAGTGAGCTTTTGCTAATTACTTGAAGATTGGATAATCTACTTCTGTAGAGATACTGCCTCAGAAACCCAAGGAGGGGTCACTATGAGTGAAATGGACTTCGAGGCAGTGAGTTATTTTATTTCTTATTTTATGTTTAAGGAACAGGACAGCTGCCTTCATTTTCTGTTGTTCATGTGCTTCATAGAAACACAATCTTTTTCTGTGTTTAAGAAATTCCCTGCAGCTCTCAACTCAAAGCTATGATTTAAAACCTTCATAAATATAAACTCAATGCGATTGTGGGGAGAAGAGAAAGTTTGGAATGATCATAATGAGTTCTTTAGGCTAATATTTTAATGCTTTGCATTTGTAAGCAATCATCTGAAAATCTTAGTGTTCAATAGAGTTAGGCAGTAAGGTTATCATCTTCAAGGGATAAAAGCAGGCTCAAAGAGAGGGCACCTTGCCTAAAGCCACCCTGGGGAGCTGGAATAGAAGCCAGGTTCCCTATCAGGGAGATCCCAGTTGCCTCTGAAATTACACGATCAGAACCAGCAGAACACAAAAGAGAAACCCACCGAGGAGAGGAAATGTTTTCCCACAAAAGCAATTTCCTCCAATTTGTATTTCAGCAACAAATTTGTTTCCAGTTTCAGATGCCACTATTCAAAAATGGCCTGTTGCCTTTCAACTATAATAAAGCCTCTCTCATTCTTCAATGATTTGCTTGTAAATATTTATCAATACTGCTTGGCCCTTAGCCTCCTTTCTCTGACTTTATTGTGGTGATATCTCCTGCAGCCCCCACCAATATTTCTCAGGCCTTAATTACTCTTAAGGTTTTCGTGTGGATCAATGCTTTTCTCAAGTGGTCTATGAGGTGCTATCAACATTTACAAATGAACTGTCAAAATGAATAAAGTGCTATAATTTTTTACAGTTCAGTGACTTTATTGTGCTTTTCATATGCTTGCATAGATCTAGAAGATTTACTTTTTCTCAAAAAAATTGTAACAATAGGTTAGTTTAGTTTAAAGAAAATATTATTCAGTTCCTGTTTTACTAAGTCTTCAAATTATTCCATTCTTATAATTATATGTGGGTTTTCTTTTCATTAGTTAGAATCTGGTTTGTTAATTACAAAAGAAAATCCTTGAATAAAATTTCCGTTTTTGTTTCATTGACAGCTACAGTTATCAAAGGCGGTGACTCCAAAACTGCAGTGTGCACCCTAAGGTCTCCTCCAGAGTTTCTGATTCAGCAGGTGAGACGAGGGATCTACAAATTGCATTTCTCACAAGTTCTCAGTTTGTGGATGCTACTAGTCCAGAGATCCGAGGATTGGTTTGATTCTTCCCTTGAAAACCCAAGGATATTTCTTTTTGGGGATTTGTGTGTGTGTGTACTTGCAGTGGAAATTTACAAAGCAGATTTGTTTTTTGCTTTTTAAAAAAAATTTTGTTGTGATTTGGGTGAAAGTTTACAGAGCAAATTCACTTTCCATACAGCAGCTCACAAGCAATGTGTCTCATGACATTGGCTGCAATTTCCCACAATGCAACAACTCCCTTCCTGCTTCCTCCCCATAGTTACCTCTTCCCTGGTTCCTCCCTCCCATGCACTCCTGCCCCCTAAGCTGTCACCCTGTGTATACACAGCCCTTCTGTTTTTCCATGATTGATCTCTCCAAGGAGTATATCTACCTAATGGAAACATTCACCTCATATGCTTGTCTTTTGTTTGGCTGGAAGTCACAGGAGTGGGTTCAATTCCAGACTTGAAGGGCAACTAGGGGCCATAGTCTCAGGGGTTCCATCAGACCAGAAACCTGGTCCCCCTTTTTTTTTTTTTTTTTTTAATGATTTTGAGTTTTGTTCCACATTGTTCTCCCAGTCTATCCAGGGTCTCCTACAGAGATCCTCCTCCAAGTGGTTGACAGTGGTAGCTGGGTACCATCTAGTTCTTTTGGTCTCATAGTCATATAGCTGAGGATTGCATGGTGTACAAGTCCCTTGGACTAATTATTTCCATATGTCTTTGGTTTTCTTCATTCTTCTTTGCTCTAGACAAGGAGAGAACCATCATTACATCTAAGTGGCCACTTGCAAGCTTTTAACATCCCAGTCACTACTCACAAAACTAGAATGCGGAACAATGTTTTTGTGTAGTATTATGCCAATTGAGCTTGATGTTCCTGTGACTATGATCCCAAGCCCACAAGTTCAACTATTCACTCCCTCTGGGTAGCTGGCTGTGACCAAGAAGTGATTACAACCTTGCCCCTTGTCAGCTCTACTATATTCCTGGGAATTCTTACAGAACATACAAATACACTTGTACATTGTCTGTCAACCTTATACATGGTCATGGGCACAATCCCCCCTGCATAGACAAACCTAATAATTCAGCCTGACCACCCATCTATCCACTCGTATATCCATGTTTTCCTTCACTGACAACATAGTATTGTCTGTGCAAAAGGGTTCATCTTTGTTGTCTGTTCCTCCCATGTATGTCTCTATGTCTTCCTCTTCCTCAATGCCACTGTGTTGATCACTCACACTTGGTATATTGCCCTTCTTTTCACCCAAATAAATACTTGTCTCTACCTATCTAACAGTGTTCCCTCCCTTCCACCTCCATCCCCACCCCTGGTAACCAACAAAGAAAATTTCCTTCCATAGATAAACTTTCCTTGACTTTTTACAATAATTAATACAATATTTGTCCTTCTGTCATTGTATTTCACTCAGCATAATGTCCTCCAAGTTCATCTTTGTTATGCAGTGTTTTGCCAATTCTACATTATTCTTTAGTGTTGCATAGTATTCCATTGTGTGTCTGTACCATAGTTTGGTTATCTATTCTTTTGTTGATGGGTGGCTAGGTTGTTTCCATCTTTTGGTTATTGTAAATAGTGCTGCGATGAAAATATGTGTGCATATATCTCTTCTTGTCCTGGATCTCACTTCTTTAGGATATATACCCAGTCTAGGAATGGCTGGGTCAAATGGTATTTCTAATTCCAACTTTTGAAGGAATCACCATACTGCTTTCCACAGTGTGTTTGTTTCATTTGACAGTCCCACCAGTAGTGTATGAAAGTCCCAGTCTCTCCACATGTTCGTCAGCATTTGCTAATTTCTGTCTTGTTGAACTTTGCTACTAGTGATGGGGCAAAATGGCATCTCATTGTTGATTTGATTTGTAACTCTATAATGGCTAATGATTGTGAGCATTTCTTCATATGTTTGTTGGCCACCTGAATACCCTCTCTGGTGAAGTGTCTATTCATGTCTGCTGCCCATTTTTTAGTTGGATTATTTGTCTTTTTGTTGTTGAGGTGTTGGAGTTTTCTATAAATTCTAGAGATAAGTCCCTTGTCAGATATATCATTGCTGAATATTTTTCCCAATCTGTATGTTCTCTTTTTACTCTTGTGGAGAAGTCTTTGGAAGCACATAAAAATTTAATTTTTAGAAGGTCACATTTAAAGCAGATTTGTTTCAAAGTTAACAGTTCATGCACATTTTATTTCAAGGCCCCAATTATCATCCTCAACCATTAAAAACTCTCCGCCCCTCTCCTCTCTGTGTCTACCCCCTCCCTGTACCCTTCTTAACTATGCATTCCTGTCTGTTCAGCTTTCCCTCTATGTGATTGCTGCCCCTCTGGTGCTTCATAGCTGATTGATCTAAGGGGTGCATCTCCCTAGAGTAGTAGGTGGGTCCATCGCCCTGGGGTCAGTGTTCTTCATGTAGCTCTTTCTATTATTGGGTGGGGAGCCAATCCATGGAAGTGAGTCCATTTCTAGCCCTGAAGGGTAACCTGGGGCCATAGTCTCAGGATTCCACCAGTCTTTATCTAACCTGTAATTCTGGTCATTTTCATGTTTTTGAATTTTGTACCACATTTTCTCCACCCACTCTACCCAGGATCTCCAGTTTTGATCCCTTTCCCAGTGTTTGCCATTGGTAGCCAGGCACCATCTATTTCTTCTGTTTTTGGTGTCATAAATGCTGAGGTCCTGATGGTCCATCTTATCTTTGGACTAATTGTTTCCAGATGACTTTGATGTTCTTCACTCTTCTTTGCACCAGATGAGAGGAGACCAATAGTTGCATCATAGGTGGCTGCTCGAAAGCGTTTAAGACCCCAATCACTACTCACCAAGGTAGATGTAGTGCCAGATTTTTATGTACTATGTTCTGTCAATTGAGCATGATGTCCCTGAGACCATGGTCCTGAGCCTGAAGGCCTGGTGATTCTCTCTCTCAAGGTGCTTGATTTCGTGCAAGTAGTTACCTGATTCCTACTATATTCAAAACTACTGAAGTTTTGTCTTCAGAGAAAGCAGGGCTTGCCTCAAGCAAAATTGGAGAGTAAATGACGTTTATGCATAGGTAAATACACACCTCAAGGCTCCAGGTGTATCAATTTGTGGCCTTCCCAGGTCTCATATCAGTGGTTTCTGGCTACACCAGGTGCCTCCTCCTTCAGGAAGTCTGTGAGTACATTTCAATCTGTTCTTTTCTTCCTCCTCATCATTACCTCTTTCTAGCCAGCTGCTTTTAAACCTCATCCACTGTGGTATGTTAACCAGGAGGATTCATTTGTCACTCTAGTTTGCCCTCTATATCCTCATACTTCTGGTGGCTACTAACAAAAAGGGTTGGAGATTCAAACCCACCCAAAAGTGCCTTGAAGAAATTCCTGGTCATTTACTTCTGTTAGGTCACAACCATGAAAAACCCTATGTATCACATTTCTACTCTGTTACACATGGGGTCACCATGAGTCAGAATTGACTCTGGGACAGCTGACTTACCCACACTTAAAGACACAGCTCACATCACCCCACCACCACCACCATTAACCCTAGCAGAGCCAAGCAAGCCCTTTTTGTGTTCTGAGAGCTTTTGCTCACGCATATCACTTAGCACATGGCTCTGCACTTTTGTAATTATGTGTTTGTCTCTCTCTTGTAGTTCAGTGTTTAAAGAATTTGGCTGCTAACCAAAAGGTCAGCAGTTCAAACCCACCAGTGCTTTGTGGGAGAAAGATGAGGCAGTGAGCTTCCATAAAGATTTACAGCCTTGGAGCCTATGGGGAAGTTCTACTCTGTCCTACAGAGTCATTGTGAGTTAGAATTGACTCAACGGCAGTGGGATTGGTTTTAGGTGAAACTAGGAATTTTTTTAGACAGTAGTGTCTTATTCATGTCTACTATTCTATGAAGTTACACTCAGTAAATTCAGGAAGGAAGGCAAGGTGGAAGGAAGGAAGTAAAGAAGTTCTAGTCCCAGGAATACATGTACATTTATTATGGAGGCGGATACAGTGGGTTGGGTGGTTTGGGAAAGCAGTGGGGGATTCTACTACCCCTTATGACAAGCCAGAGAATTGATCCTCACAGCACTGGTTATAGAATCAGCCAGATGATGAATGATTCTTCCTGGGTCAATGTCATGAACCAGTTTAGCTATGGAGGAAGAATGCAGATTGCGTCATATGTCTCTTGTGGTTCTCAAGGCTTTATTGGTAGAGATGATGGTGTCATGACAACAGCAAGTCCTGTTGGGGGTATTGTCTTTGAGGCTGGAAGACATTGAGACTGAGGAAGGACTTGAGATAAGATAAAAACAAAGATGGAATTAACAATTATAAATAAACTGGTCCAATATGTGTCAGGCATTGTTCTAGGGGTCAGATGTACTATGGTATTTGGTTGGTGTTCTGGTTACCTAGTGCCACTGTGACAGGAATATACCACAAATGGGATGGCTTTAACAAACAGGAGTTAATTCTCTTACAGTTTTGGAGGCTAGAAGTCTGAGTTCAAAGTGCCAGGCTCTAGGGGCTGGGTGAAAACCCCTTGACCTTGGGCTTTAGCTCTCTCTTCTGCTCCCAGCCCACTGAAGCTGGAGAGTTTTTTCACTCAGGCAGCTGTTGGTTGCTGAGACTGACAAACCCAAGGTTGACAAGTAAAAAGACACAGTCCTGATATTACCAAAGCACACGGCAGGCCATTGATTCAAGTCCATCAAGAGTCCATCAAGTTCAGCAGAGCATGGCAGGCTACTGAATGAAGACTCAGCTACATGCAGGGTCCAAGTGTGCCAAAAAGGTACAGACCATTCCTAAAGCTTCTCCTTATATACTGGGAGAAGACCACATCCCTAAGGCAGCTACTCAGCTGCTTACAGTAGAGTCCACCAAGGAGATGATTACCAGTCTCACCATGGTGAATAACTACAGTTTCCCAGCCACACAAAACCAGGCCCAGCCAAGTTGACACAGAACTTTAACTACACAGTCAGGTAAATTGAAGTGGATTAAATTAATTTCATTATGGATTAAATTAAAATAGTACATAATGGTTGTCTCTTCTTCGTATGTTAATAGTATCATGCTTTCCTCTAATTTATGCAAATTAGAAAAATCCATAAACTCTTGTCAGTTATCTAACTTTTCCTCAAGACCAAAAACCAAGCTCACTGCCATCAAGTTGATTCTGACTCATAGCAACCCCTATTGGGTTTCCAAAGCTGTAAATCTTTACAGAAACAGACTGCCTCATCTTTCTACCACAGGCAGCTGGTGAGTTTGAACTACTGATCTTTTTGGTCTAGCCAAATGCCTTAACGACTACACCACCAGCGCTCCCTAACTTATCCTCAGTATCATACAAATGAATTAGTATTTGTGTTGCTTTCAAAAATATTTTTTAAATATCCCCTCATTTTATCACATTATATTCTCAAGGCATCTAGAAACTCCAGTATTCTCAGTGTCCAATAACTTATTTTTCAAAAATTGACTTATTTTTTCTTCTTTTTACTGTGTAACCATTTTTGGACAAGTATATTTCATTTCCTCCCTCCCCAGTGAAAAGAGATAATATTTAATGCTGATTTCATGAAGATTTATGAGAAAGTCAATCTTATGAACTAAGTGTATTTTTAAAAAATGGATTTATTACAAATTGAGAGGGGAATGTGTTAGAAATTCACATTTAACAATATCCTTAGAGGATTTGGTCTATGTAAATTCTATCTTGGCAGCTAGCTGTTGGGGCTTTTGAAATGGCACATCTTGAAAATGTTCTAATTTCTTTAGTAGGGTAAGAATGGGGAAAATTAGAATAGAATGATTTTTTCTTTAATTAATTTCCAGTTGAAAGGATTTCAAAAGTCTAGTTTCAAGATAATTCTGGAAATAGAGTTCAAAGACTACTACTCAGATTTCTGTTTTTGCAACAAACTAGGTTTTATAATGTGTCAGGTTGATAGTAAGCTGCATGGAAACTTCTATTTATAATAGCACAGTACCTTTCTTCTATCACTTTTCATTTGCAAGGAGCTCTGGTGGTGCAGTGCTTAAAGCATTCACCTGCTAACCAAAAGCTCAGTGGTTGGAACCTACCAGCCATTCCCTGGGAGAGAGATGTGGCAGTCTGCTCCTGTAAAGATTTGCAGCCTTGTATGCCCAATGAGGCAGTTCAACTCTGTCCTATAGGGTAGCTATGAGTCAGAATTGACTCGATGCAGTGTGTTTCTTTTGGTTTTTCATTTGCAAAGGTGATTTTCATATGCTACGTAATTTGATATTCACAGTCACACTAAGAAAACTGAAGAACAGATGTTTAGCCACTAAATAAATAACCACAATTACACAAAGTGATAATACTTGTCTTGAGTTTTGTTGTAGCTTCTCTTTCATAATCATGATTTTGGCAGATGAGTCTGCTGCCCTTAGAAACCAAACCAAGGTGATGCCTATCCCAAAACCATCAAAAATGAAACCTCTAGAAACTCTCAGTCCAAGATTATTGTGAAGATTTATTTTAAATAATTTTTTTTTTTTTTTTTTCCTTAACTTCTGTTTTTGGTTATAAAAAAATTCTGTAAATTAAATTTCTTAATTGGAAAAAATATATCTTATTTCTCATAGATCATAACATAGGATGAAAGTTCATATTCAATACAGGTAAAAAGTAAATAAATAAATACACAATCAGAAACAGTCTTTTCCAAAACCAAAATGTAGACTCTTACAGCAGACATTGTCTTTTCTCTTTTGTGTTATGTTCAGTTTTGGAAGTGAACAGATGTACATCATTCTGTATGTATTTATGTGTGTGTATTTCTCCATTCAGGATAGAATGATTTTTTTCTTTAATTAATTTCCAGTTGAAAGGGTTTCAACAGCCTAGTTTCAAGTTAATTCTGGAATAGATTTCAAAGACTACTGCTCAGATTTCTGTTTTTGCAACAAACTACATTTTATAATGTGTCAGATTGATAGTAAGTTACATGGAAACTTCTATTTCTAATAGCACAGCACCTTTTTTATAGCACTTTTCATGTAAATAAATAAATACACAATCAGAAACAGTCTTCTCCAAAAACAAAATGTAGACTATTACAGCAGATATTGTGTTTTCTCCTTTGGGTTGTGTTCAGTTTGGGAAATGAACAGAGTACATCATTCTGTATGCTTTTATGTGATATTCACAGTCATCCTCTCTCCATGATTCAGAGGCTCGAGTGAAAATTTAAGTGTGATTTTGGTTGAATTTCTCTGTAGGATATTGGAGAGATCCCTGGGTGGCCCAAAAGTTGGTGGTTCGAACCCTTTCAGAGGTGCCTCAGAAGAAAAGTCTGATGATATACTTCCAAACCCACCCATTGAAAACCCTATGGAGCAATTTTACTCTGACACATATGTGTTTGCTGTCACTTAGGATCAACTTAATGGCAAGGGATAGGATGTTGGAGAGCCGGCATATTCAGAGTTCATTGCTGAAAGCTTTATTGGGCAATGCATTTTCCATCTTGGCTGCTAAGTGAATTGTCATTTGAATTCCAAGGAGACAACTGATGCCTATGAGATCCATTTGGAAAGACACTCTCTGATCTTCACATGTTTTCAAATTGGGTATAGTCCAGAGGGATGTTCAACCTATCTTTTAGGGTGGAACATTCTGAGTTAAAATTGTTTGGATTTGGATTTAGGTGCAGACTGTATGGAAGTGAAGTGGAATCACTCAGATTCCTACCCTGGATATCTATCTGAGGTTTTTCTTTTTCTGGACTACTGTTACTGTAGGTAATATGGGAGCTCTGGTGACATAGTGCCTAAGACATTTGACAGCTAAGCAGAAAGCTGGCAGTTCGAACCCACCAGCCACTCCTTGGAAGGAAGAGTAGGCAATCTACTTCCACAGAGATACCACCTCAGAAACCTAAGGAGGGGTCACAGTGAGTCAGAATCAACTCGACAGCACTGAGTTTGGTTTGGCTTTTTTTTTTTTTTTTTTAAGATAGTATTCTCATTCTTTAACCTTTTATTTCATAAATATATGTATTTTTTCAATACCAAATATTTGCAATTAAAGTGTCATGTCTTGTAAATATTAATCTTTTTATTTCCCTCCTGACTATTTCGTATGGAAAGAAAACAAAATGTTAGCTCTTCATCTCTTCCTTTCTGTTGTTGTTGTTGTTGCTAGGTGCCATCAAGTTGGCTCTGACTCATAGCGACCCTATGTACAACAGAATGAAACACATCATTGCAGCCACTGTGTCAATCCATCTCACTGACAGTTTTCCCCTTTTCCGTTGATCCTCCACTTTACAAAGCATGATATCCTTTTCCAGGGAACAGTCCCTTCTGACAACATGACCAAAGTAGGTGAGATGAAGTCTGGCCATTCTTGCTTCCAATGAGCATTCCAGCTGCATGTCTTTCAGGACAGATTTGTTGATTCTTCTGGCAGTCCCTGGTACTTTCAGTATTCTTCTCCAACACACATCTCAGAAGCATCAACTCTTCTTTGGTTTCCTTATTCAATGTTCAGCTTTCACATGCATATGAGATGATAGAAAATACGATGGTTTGTCTTCCAAGAGACATCTTTGCTCTTCAGCACTTTAAAGAAATCTTTTGCAGCAGTTTTTCCCAGTGCAATACATCATCTGATTTCTTGACTGCTGCTTCCATTGGTGTTAATAGTGGAACAAAGTAATATGAAATATTTGACAACTTCAATCTTTTCTCCATTTATTGTGGTACTGCTTATTGGTCCAGTTGTGAGGATTTTTGTTTTCTTTATATTGAGGGATAATCCATACTGCTGACTGTGGTCTTTAATCTTCATCAGTAAGTACTTCAAGTCATCTTCACTTTCAGCAAGCAAGGTCATGTCGTCTGCATATCACAGGTTGTTATATAGTCTACCTCCAATCCTGATGCCATATTCTTCTTCACATAGTCCAGCTTCTCAGGTTATTTGCTCAGCATACAGAATGAATAAGTATGATGAAAGGATACAACCTTGACACACTCCCTTACTGATTACAAAACATTCAGTATCCCCTTATTCTATTTGAATGACAGCTTCCTGGTCTGTGTATGAGCATAATTAAATGTTAAGTTCCTAATGAACATAATTAAGTGTTCTGAAATACCCATTCTTCTCAATGTTATCTGTAATTTGTTATGATCCACACAATTGAATGAGGATTTTCCTTTCTAAGTATGTCAAATTACAAATTATCACCTATGAGTATAAATATTAGGATAAGATTAGGTGTGTTATAGTTGAATATTTTGGTAATGAAGCAAAATTTTATGTGGTATATTAAAATTATGAAAAGAGTTTCTTATATTCTAATTATTTACAATCCAGTTATTTTTGGTACATTTACTCAAGTGAGTTTCTTTAACAACTCAAAGATGTTCTGCATCACCTCCCCTTCCAGAAAGGCTGGAATCTCTTGGGACACTCTTGGGTCCTAGAGCTGGGTGGGTACATTCTTTTCTTACCCCAAAGAACACTGGAATGCACTACCACTCTTTCTAGAAAAAGCTGCAAGTCTTTGAAAGGAAAACCCATTAACCTAGGAACTGTGCATGAATTGTGTGTGAGAGAAGTGGGGAATTGCTAGTAGAGGCTACACAGGAAGCAACACATGAGAGTCATCATCTCTGTCCAAAAAATGTCAACATACAGCACAAAGGAGATGACCTTATTTCACCTACTGGGGATGAAGTGGAGGTGATATCTTTTTCTTGAGAGATTCAAATCTTCCTTTCCTGACAGGTGAAATCAGTGTTAGATATATCAGTAAACTGCTCCAATCAGAAAGGCGCAAGAACACAACACTCCACTGATAAGCCTGTTGCTGTAGAGGTAATTCTAACTTATGGTGACACCATGTGTGGCAGAGTAGAACTGAGCTCCATAGGGTGATTTTTTGGAGGTAGATCACCATGCCTTTATCCAAGGTGCCTTTAGGTAGACTTGTACCTCAAAACTTTTGTTTAGCAATTGAGCAAATTAATTTGTTTTTGCCACTCAGGGACTCCACTTATACATTCCCTAATTAGTAATACTGAGAAAATATTCCATTTTCCTTAGACAAGGGAGAAACAAACTCTACAACATGACTGAATCTCACAAAACATTGTTTTATAGATTGCAATACCCCCTCCTTTGATTTTTCCACAGCAGAGTTTATGCCCAGTGGAATACTTTTCTCTGCCTTCCCTGAGGTTGTCGAAGCTTTACAACTGTACCTCAGTGCTATGGGCTAACTTCTGCTCAGAGGCTGTCTCTCTACTGGTCCTGGATATTCCTCACAGCAATTACCTGGGATTGAGTTTCCCCTAAAGGGATACCCAAAAAACAAACCAAACTCATTGCCATGGAGTTGATTCTGACTCACGTGATCCTTTAGGACAGAGTATAACTGCTCTCGGAAGGAAGGTTGGGCAATCTACTTCCATAGTGATACTGCCTCGGAAACCCAAGGAGGGGTCGCTATGAATCAGGGCCAACTCGATGGCAAATAACAACAACAACAACAACATAACTGCTCTGTAAGGGGGAATATGAAAATCCTACCACCATCAAGTCAATCCCAACTCATAGTGACCTTACAGGCAGAGTAGAACTTCCTCACAGGGTTTCCAAGACTGTAAATCTTTATGGATGATTTTACCTCATCTTTCACCCACAAAGCATATGTTTGTTTAGCAGGTGAATGCTTTAACCACTACACCACCAGAGCTCCTTTGATACCATGACTGGTATTTATTTTCTTTACTGACAACTCTGGTGTCCAGTGGCAGCTCAGAAGACCTCAGCTCTCTGAGGGTATTCAGTCCAGTACCTGAAAGGGATTGAGCTGCCCTCACACCAAGACTATTATTGCCAACCACAAAGAGCAGGATGTAGACCTTCAGGCACTGAAATAGTATTTGTTTGTTCAAATTGGAACTAGAGTAAATTTACTTGCTTCCATTGCCATAATTTGAAGGAGGGTATCCACTCCAGTAGCATAAGCTAAATTTTTTTTTAATGGAAGTAAGTATAGATTTATGACAACTCCTTCAGAATTGGACCTGTCTGGCCCTTACCAGACACTATTGTTGCACGAACATGTAATATATAAGGGGAGTTGCCCACTATATCTGTGTTTAAATTAAAAACCTTCTCTGAAAGAGAAAGCAGACTAATTCTGTGCCACTCCAGAGGACTGAACTTCAGGTCAAGGAAGACCTCTGGAGAAATTAAAGTTGCTAAAAATGAGAGCGAATTCCCTGACACTGGAGGAATTATGCTGCAATTACATATCTACTCAGAATGATGGATATTAGGGGGAGTTCATACTATAGTCAAGTTAGAATATTGGAGCAAACAGTATCTAAGGTTACTTTCAATTTTGTGATTCTGTGATGCTATGGAAAATTAACCATTGGTATAATGAACTTTGTTTAGAAACATATTAAAACCAAGATGATAAGTTTTCTCAGACTGAGAGTTAAAGAAGTCAAGCAAAGCATTTGGAGCAAGTGCAATTTTAAGTAGTGGTCCTTGCCCAATAATGCTAGATTGAAAGAATTAAGGAGTGTTGTTTTATTGTTATTGGCTCCTTTTCTGGAATTGTATTAAGTGAATGAGTAAAAAAATAAAAAAAAATACATAGCTGTAGAATTTATCTTTTTCTCAGTTTTGCAAAGAGTATGGTCTACATATAAATATATATGTATATTCACAAATATAAAGTGACTAGTGGTGTGAATCACACTAAAGAGTTGGCCCATTTAATGATTATTGACTTTTGGAAACTTCCATAAGAAACCTCTCAAAGAGGATTTATCTCTAGAATTTATAGAAAACTCCAACACCTCAACAACAAAAAGACAAATAATCCAATTAAAAAATGGGCAGAGGACATGAATAGACACTTCACCAAAGAGGATTTTCAGGCGGCCAACAAACATATGAAGAAATGCTCACGATCATTAGCCATTAGAGAGATGCGAACCAAAACAACAATGAGATACCATCTGGCCCCAGCACTAGCAGCAAGTTCAACAAGACAGCAAATAACAAATGCTGGTGAGGATGCAGAGAGATTGGGACTCTCATACACTGCTGGTGGGACTGTCAAATGGTACAATCATTGTGGAAAGCAGTATGGCGATTCCTTCAAAAGTTGGAAATAGAAATACCATTTGACCCTCCTATTCCATTATTAGGTATATAGGAGCTCTGGTAGCATAGTGGCTAAGGCACTTGACTGCTAACCAGGAGGCTGGTGGTTCAAACCCACCAGCCACTCCTTGGAAGGAAGATGAGGCAATCTACTTTCGTAGTGATACTGCCTAGGAAACCCAAGGAGGGGTCGCTATGAGTCGGGTCTGACTCGACAGCACATAACAACAACAACAACATCCTAAAGAAGTGAAAGCCAGGACAAGAAGAGAAATATACACACCCATGTTTATCGCAGCACTATTTACAATAGCAAAAAGGTGGAAATAACCTAGGTGCCCATCAACAGAACAATGGATAACCAAACTAAGGTATGTACACATAATGGAATACTATGCAACCCTAAAGAATAATGAAGAATTGGCAAAACACTGCATAATGTGGATGAACTTGGAGGACATTATGCTAAGTGAAATAAATCAATCACAAAAGGATAAATACCATATTAGTACATTATTGTAAAAAGGCAAGGAAAGGTTTGTATATGGAAGGAAATTTTCTTTGGTGGTTATCAGGGGAAGGAGGGGAAGGGAAGGAACTCTGTTAGATAGGTAGAAGCAAGTATTGATTTGGGTGAGGAGAAGGGCAATATACCAAATGTGAGTGATCAACACAGTGGTATTGAGGAAGAGGAAGACATAGAGAGGTGTATGGAAGGTACAGACAACAAAGACGAACCCTTTCTCACAGACAGTACTGCATTGTCAGTGAAGGCAAACAATGATATATGGGTGGATAGATGCGTGGTCAGGCTGAGCTATTAGGTATGTCTATGCAGCAGGGAGAAGCTCTGGTAGCTTAGTGCTTAAGGCACTCACTTGACTGCTAACCAGAAAGCTGGCAGTTCAAACCCACCAGCCACTCCTCAGAAAGAAGATTGGGCAATCTACTTCCATAGTGATAGCACCTTGCAAACCCAAGGAGGGGTCTCTCTGAGTCAGGTCCAGCTTGATGGCACATAACAACAAAAACAACAACATGCAGCAGGGCATGTGTGCCCGAGACCATGTATAAGGTTGGTAGACAATGTTTCTACAAGTGTATTTGTATGTTCTGTAAGAATTCCCAGGTATATAGTAGCGCTGACAAGGGGCAATATTGTAGTCACTTCTTGGCCACAGCCAGCTACCCAAAGGGAGTGAGTAGTTGGACTTGTGGGCTTGGGACCATAGTCACAGGGGACACCAAGCTCAATTGGCATAACGTACTACACAAAACATTGTTCCACATTCTACTTTGGCAAGTAGCGACTAGGATCTTAAAAGCTTGCAAGCAGCCATCTAGATGCAACAATGGATCTCTCCTCGTCCAGAGCAAAGAAGAATAAAGAAAATCAAAGACACATGAAAACAATTAGTCCAAGGAACTGCTACACCATGCAATCCTCAGCCTATGTGACTATGAGACCAGAAGAACTAGATTGCCCAGATACCAATGTCAATCACTTGGAGGGGGATCTCTGTAGGAGATCCTTGATAGAGTGGGAGAACAATGTGGAACAAAACTGAAAATCATTAGTAAAAAAGGACCTGGTTTGCTGGTCTGATAGAGCTTGATGGAACCACTGAGACTATGGCCCCTAGCTGTCCTTCAGGTCTGGAATTGAACCCACTCCTGTGGCTTCCAGCCAAACAAAAGACAGGCATATGAGCTGAACATTTCCATTAGGTAGATACACTCCTTGGAGAGATCAATCATGGGAGAATAGAAGGGCTGTGTATGCACAGGGAGACAGCTCAGGGGGCAGAAGTACATAGGAGGTGTAAGGACACAGGGAAGAGGTAACTATGTAGAGGAAGTGGGAGAGGAGCAGTTGCATTGTGGGAAATTGCAGTCAATGTCATGAGACAAAGTATATGGGAGCTGCTGTATGGAAAGTGAATTTGTTCTGTAAACTTTCACCCAACTCACAATTTTTTTTTTAAAAAAAAGAACCCTCTAAAAGACACACTAGAAATAATAGAACAGGCACACTTGAGACAAGGGTCTCTAGTTGGACAATTATTTGTCCCAAATCTGGAAAATGTTCTTAATCTCCTTCTTCTCCATTCCAAGAGGACAGCTACAGGAAATTTTTTTACACAAAACTGTCTAAAAGCTCTGGTGGTACAGTGGTTGAGGCATTTGGCTGCTAACCAAAGGGTTAGTGGTAAGAATCCACCAGCCACTCCATGGGAGAAAGATGAAGCACTTGGCTTCTGCAAATATTTACAGCCTTGGAAACACTATGGGAATCACTATGAGTCAGAATCATGGTTACTCATATGTCTTTCTATAACTTCAAGGGAATTCCAGGTTCATGCCTACAAAGCTGCCATAACTAGAGAAATAGATCCTCATGTGAATGGCCTCAGTGCCCTGGGGACCAAGGCTTTTGATTGGTCTATAACACAAATTCATTTTTTTACATTTAAGACATGATTTTCTTTTCTTCATATGCATCTATTGCCAAACGGATTTGTCAGTGAGACCCAAGCAGAATACTATTCCTGATTACCTGTTTGTTGTTGTTGTTGTGTGATTACCTGTTTTTTGTTAAGTGCCGTCGAGTCATTTCCGGCTCATAGCGACCCCATGCACAGCAGAACGAAACACTGCCCGATCCCGCGCCAGCCCCACAATCCCCGCTATACTTGAGCCCATCATCACAGCCACTGTGTCAATCCATCTCATTCCTGTTTAGGACCCATTAATGGAAAGAAGGAGAGTAAAGCTAGAGGATAGATCAGTGCATGATTCACAAAGAGCAGTCAGTACTTGCAATTTCTCTCTACTGAGAATCTTAAGGATTCTTTAGAAAGTACCTGATCACCAGCAGTCCTTTAAGGAGAGAAATGTTAACTTTTTTAATATTTGTCTCTGACAGATAGAAATTCTATCTTCCATGAGAGTATTATAACTTTCTGTGTCACAGGTAAATTCAACATGGGCCACTTTGCAACTGGAATTGATACTAAAATTATATAAACCTTTGAAGTTGCTGACCACTCATCTCAATCTCTTGATCCTCAGTTTTATTGGAAGGCCCTCAGGAAGAAATCTATATTCTTATTGTAATGTTTAAAGGAGTAGATTTGTTCCCATCCAAACAATTTACCTGAGTGATTTTTAGGGAGCACATGAGTTGATAGTATGGTACAACAATGCAGACTAGATTTGGGCTGTTTGGTGTTTGAGAAAATCCCAGTAACATAAAGCTTCATTTGCATAGTCATGAGTCTATGTGTATGTTGATTGAACAACCCAGCAGGCCAGTATTTTTCCTGTAGATTAGTGTACTTCAAAGAACCATCTTTATCAAATTTACATTGAGTTGGTGGTAAGTAACCTGACATTTTCATCCACACTACAGATGTTTTAGTCCACTTGCTGAAGTGTTCATCCAAGAAAAATATGAACCATACTATTGTCCAAAGTGCCAGTGTTTCTTTAGGAAGGCAAAGATGGGGTGAGGCTCATAAAATCAAAACCAAACTCACTGCCATCATGTCAATTCCAACTCATAGCGACCCCCATTAGGTTCCAAGGCAGTAAATCTTTATGGAAGTAGATTGCCCTATCTTCCTTCTATGGAGCAGCTGGTGGGATTGAACCACCAACCTTCTGGATAGCAGTCAAATGCCTTAGGCACTGAGCCACATAGGATATTTCATATAGTTTTTTAGTAAAAGATCTTGAGATATAACTTTCTGGAAGGCTTCATGCCATTTCACTACACTATAATTTTGTTACCCTGTGTGTGATATCAGTTTTTTTTCCTCTCTGCTTAACATTTATCTAAGGTGTTCTATTCTTATATTTTATACTTTTAAACAAGTGTCCCAGAGGTTCCTGTTTTCACTAATTATCCTTATTAACTAGCCACTGTGTTTCCAAAAGATATTCCAGAACTTTTAAAGGTTTTTTCCTGATTATGGCTTGCTTTAAAATAGCATGTTTTTAAATAAAATCCATTTCAGTTAATTAGGTCTAGAGGGAACATTTACCCATTATCTGTGTAGGCTAATTGAGGTCTAGTTGGATTAAAGTGACCCTTGTAATCAAGGATATCTGGAAGCTGATCTCCTCTGAATATTCACCTCTTATTTTTTATCGCTGAGGCTGTTTGTCAGGTCATTTAGTAACTCCAGAATCATTGTTTAAACCAAGACAATGGCCTTGTGTAGTGGAGTGTACGATGTAAAGCCCAAACCTAGAAGATTGACACTTAAAATTTGACAGAAGCATTCCTTTTGCAGTAAAATAAACAGTTTTCTCTTCTCCTAGATAAGATGGAGTAATTTTTTCACTAATCCATATGGTGTGTCTTCTTACATAGGAAACTACTAAAGACAACAATTTTCCAGATCTCTTCCTCCAAGTTTTCATTATCAATAAATGCCTGTGATATCAGCCGAGATTTTTTAGCCCACACATCCGGCTTGTATCTTAATTGCAATAACTTCTTGTCACAAGCAGCCAGTGATGTATGGAAAAAACTTGATTTTTTTTTTTCCTCCTCTCCCACATTCCCCTCCAGCCCCCTTCTCTCCTTTCCCAACCTCACAGAGCCCGGAAGTCTCACAGCATTCCTGGAAAGTTACATAAGACACCAGAAGTAGATAACATTGTGTGTTTTGATTTTAAAATGCACAGTGTTTATGCCTGTAGGGAGAGAAGAATGAAAGAATGTCCCTTTCAGGAATTGTATCTGAAATAATGAGGAGACTGGCACGTGCTTCCCTTATAGTAAAAATGATGGTTAAGGGGTTTAGGTGTTCCTTAACCAGTAAAACCAGTTGTCATCAAGTCGATTCTGACTCATGGTGACCACATGTGTGTTTGAATAGAACTGCTCCAGAGGATTTTCAATGGCTGTTTTTGCAGAAGTAGATTACCAGGTGTTTTTTCTGAGGCACTTCTGGGCAGACTCAGACTTCCTATCTTTGGGTTAGCAGGTGAGCACATCAACTATTTGCACCACCATGGACTCCAGGAGTTCTTTTCTAGTTGATAAACAGCAAATTGTTTTGTTCCTTAAAAATAAATAAAAAGCACTTAAGTGTCTTATGTTATAGTATGCTGGGCTGAGGTTTCCAAGGCAACAATGAAACTATAATAAGGTTTTACTGGGGCAGAGGCAATAGAATTGAAATTTTAGATACAAGATTAGTGTCTTTGTCCTGAAGTCCAAAATCTTCTTTTATTGTATGAAAGGAAAGGAATGGAAGACCTGAGTCTAGGTTTGGCATGAAAGAAAGGCAAGCCAAGTTGTTTTGTTGGCATCTGACCACCCCTCTAATGCATAACTTGTAGTTATGGAGAATTGGGTCTGTCCAACACCCAATATTTCTATCACTTTGATCCCTCCCACCTGGCATAGCGAAGCCTTCTGGGGAATCAAAGTGACTGTGCTATGATTTAGAAAAGAAGTCCCTTGGATGGAAGATGGAACCTCCCATAAAGGTGATTTAATGTGTAAGTATATTTATCCAAGTCAATATTCTACACAGAATTGGTCCTCTCAAGGCCTCTTGACCTTGCATTTCCCCTTGGCAAGGTCAGCAACAGTAGACACGCACCTCACAGTGGAGTCCAATACACTACAACAGTCTCCAAGACAACATGGACTTAGGGTCATTTTAGTGCTGCCCAATTTCCAGGAAGTTTCTGGGGCACTCTGTTCTTTGTGGTCTGGCATCGTAGTAGAAAGTTTAACCTGAGCACAAGTGGAGGCTGGTTGGTTTATACAGACTCTGCATTCTTTTCTCTCGTGGGTCAGGTTTGTGAACAAGGATTGGCCCCCACCTAGAAAGTAAATATTTTCGAAGGGTTCGTAGAGTGTAGAAATGACCTCTGCCCAGTGGACTTACCACCCATCTAGATAAGTAACAACATAAGGGAAGATCGGTGAGCAGTTCCTCTCATTTCCTTAGAAGGGGAGGTTATTTGGAAAAAGACATGAATTAAGAAAGAATGAATATCACAAAAATTTCTTCACCCTATCCCTATTGACACATCTTATTTTTCTTTCTCATGTTGCTGTCTTTGTTTGTTTGTTTTGTTTTGTTTTAATGGAGTAATGATATTGGAGGGACTAGGGGAGTACTGGATACAATTAAAATAAACTGCAGTGTATACCAAAGGGTTCTCACAGTGATGACTCCTCTTTATTTTGAATATTGTCAGCCAGTTCTTCTTTTTTTTTTTTTTTTTTT
>NW_006921599.1:6197055-6201304 GCF_000298275.1 Orycteropus afer afer
TGCTGCGATGAACATCGGCGTGCATATATCTGTTCTTGTTATGGCTCTCACTTCTTTAGGGTATATACCTAGTAATGGGATGCAGCCAGTTCTTCTTGCATGAGTACTTTTACTTAATACCATTGATGATATTTATTCATGTATGCATTCATTAAAAGTTCATGGCATCCCTACTAAGCACCAGGCATTGTGCTGCATTTTGAGGCTAGAGATGTAAAATGCACATTACAAGGAGTCAGCAATTACAAGGCAATTTGGGAATGCTAAGGAACTTCAGGATGAAGCAACTGACTCAGCCTGAGGGAAAGTCCCATATAATGCCTTCTAAAACTGATCTTGCGCACCATACTTTCTGGTGTTTTGTAACCTAGTAAGGTTTCTAACTTCCTTGTAATGCAGTTTCCTCATCTGTAACATGGAAAAACTCAGTAACTCTGGTATGCAGTGGTTAGAGCAGTCGGCTTCTAACCGGAACATCAGCAGACACTAAAAGTTGGAATTGACACGGTGGCAGTGGGTTTTGGGGAAGGAGGCATTTTGTGAATGACTCAAAGTGACTTGGCAGATCAGTGTCTTCTACTTTTAATTCACAAATTGCTCAGCAAATTCAAGGAGTTTACCTGCTTATTTGAGAGCTCTGGTGGCTTACTGCCTAAGACATTTGACTACTAACCAGAAGGCTAGTGGTTCAAACCAAACAGCCACTCCTTGAGAGGAAGACTGAGCAATCTACTTCCATAGAGATACTGCGTCAGAAACCCAAGGAGGGGTTGCTATGACCTGCTTGTTTTACAGTACTGAATGGGGTAAATATTCTTGTTTGGAACAAAAGCTGGCCTCAGGTTCTTTTATTAGGACCAATTCTTCCTGAAGCCTCTATCACTTTGTAGGATTAAGTTAGGCACCCATGTGGAAAGTTCCTGTGCAGCTGGATGTGAACCAACTTCAGTGACTCAGAGCTTGAGCAGAGTGTGGTTCATTGCATCTTCAGGCATTTTAGAAGATTGTAGATTGTAGATTCATTTGTCTAGTGTTTTACATCCAGATAGACCCAACAATAAGTTGGGCAATTATAATTCATACAACCAATAAAAGCCAGTACTGCTTTCACAAACAGCACCCTGCATCCCCTGATTCCATCGCAAGTGGATGTGTCTCGACATAACAGCTCATCCAAAGGTTGTTGTTGGCAAAGGTTGTTGCCATTGAGTCATCTCCAGCTCATAGCAACCCTATATACGCAGAACAAAACACTGTCAGGTTCTGTGCCAGCTCCACGATCCCTGCTATACCTGAGTCAATCGTTGCAGCCACTGTGTCAATCCATCTTGTTGAGGACCTTCTCCTCTTTTGTTGACCATCCACTTTACCAAGTATGATATCCTTCTCCAGGGAATGATCTCTTCTGAAAACATGACCAAAGTAGGTGAGATGTAGTCTGGCCATTCTTGCTTCAGAGGAGCAATCTGGCTGCACTTCTTCCAGGAGAGATTTGTTAGTTCTTTTAGCAGTTCATGGTACTTTCAACATTCTTTACCAACCACAACTCAAAAGCATTGACTCTTCTTTGGTCTTCCTTATTCATTTTCCAGCTGTCACATACATATGAGGTAATTGAAAATACCATGGCTTGTGTCAGACTCCCCTTAGTCTTCAAGGAGGCATCCTTACTCTCCAACACTTGAAAGAGGTCTTTTGCAGCCAATTTGCCCAGTGCTATACGTCGTCTGATATCCTGACTGCTGCTTCCATTGGCATTGATTGTAGAACCAAGTAATACAAAATCTTCGACACTTCAATCTTTTCTCCATTTATTGTGATGTTGCTTATTGGTCCAATTGTGAGGATTTTTGTTTTCTTTAAACTGAGGTGTAATCCATACTGCAGACTGTATACTTCAATCTTCATTAGCCATCAGCAAGTGTTTCAAGTTATCCTTACTTTCAGCAAACAAATTATGTCATCAGCATATTGCAGGTTGTAAATGATTCTTCTTCCAACCTCGATGCCATGTTCTTCTCCATATAGTCCAGCTTCTTGGATTATATGCTCAGCATAGAGATTGAATAAGTATGGTGAAAGGATACAACCCTGATGCACTCCCTTCTTAATTTTAAACCATGCAGTGTCCCCTTGTTCTGTTCATACAACAGCCTCTTGGTCTATGTACAGGTTCCTCGTGAGTACAATTAAGTGTTCTGGAATTCCCATTCTTCTCAATGTTATCCACAATTTGTTATGATCCACACAATAGAATGCTTTTCATAGTCAATAAAACACAAGTAATTATCTTTCTAGTATTCTTTGCTTTAAGCCAAAAATCCATCTGACATTGCCTATGATATCCTTCATTCCACGTCCTCTTCTGAATCCAGCTTACACTTCTGGAAATTCTCTGTCAATATCCTGTTGCAACCATTTTTGAATTATCTTCAGCAAGATTTTACTTGCGTGTGGTATTAATGATAATGTTCAGAAATTTCCACACTCTGTGGGATCACTTTTCTTTGGAATGGGTAAAAATATGGATCTCTTCCAGTCAGTTGGCCAGGTAGCTGTCTTCCAAATCTCCTGGCATAGTCAAGTGAGTGCCTCCAGTGTGCCATCCATTTATTGAAACATATCAATAGGTATCCTGTCAATTCCTGGAGCATTGTTTTTTGCCACTTCCTTCAGTGCAGCTTCTACTTCTTCCTTCAGTACCATTGGTTCTTGATCATATGCCACCTCCTGAAATGGATGAACATCGACCAATTCTTTTTGGTGCAGTGACTCTGTGCATTCCTTCCATCTTCTTTTGATGTTTCCTGCATCATCCAATAGTTTGCCCATAGAATCTTTCAATAGAATCATCCAAAAAGAAGATCCCCAAATAAGGACTTTGGTTTTAATTGTTTGCCAAATCAATGTACAAAAAAACTCTTTCAGAGATGTTTTCACTAACTGTGAGAAACTTCCACATTTGACAGAAAAATTTCACTTGACCTGGAAGATCAAGGCTGAACAAAGAAGTTTGGAGATGGAGAAGCTGGGAGCTATGTCTCTTATCTAAATGATTTACAACCAATTCCCACTTATAGGGCATCCAAACTAGAGACATGAGAAAAAGTCTAAGTGAAAAATTTCATACTCTCCATTTATGATAAAATGCCAAAAATCCAGGGAAGCAAGCAAAATGACCACTCAACAAATGATAATTCACAACCCTTCATAACCATGTTATGGAATAGATTTTATCCCCATTTTACAGTTGAGGAGACTAAAGCTTTAAGAGATTAACCTACTTCAGCAAGGTCATCCCAAATCAGCTTTCACTGATTTCGAAACCTGAGAACTTAACATTATGTCTGGGATTTACTTATGTCAGATGGTCTGCCTCCAACAAGGAGTGACAGCTAAGGTACCTAAGACTCTAAAGCTTTATCCACAGTAACATTATCTAATACTAAGAGATTGTTTTAAATAAATCATCCTCTAGAGCAGGGATTGGCAAACTACAGACCACAGTCCAAAGCCTATCCTCTGCCTGCATTTATGGATAAGTTTTATGGATACACATTTGTTTATGTATTGTCTATCGCTACTTTCAAGCTATAATGACAAAGTTGACTAGCTGCAACTGAGACTCTATATCCCACAAAGCTGAGAAAATTAACTATATGATTAGTCCAAAAGATTAGTCTGAAAAGACTTCATCTGCATACATATTATGTTATTGTTATTGTTAGGTGCCGTCAAGTCATTTCAGACTCACAGCGACCCCATGCACAGCAGAACAAAACACTGCCCAATCCCGCGCCAGCTCCATGATCCCTGCTATACTTGAGCCCATCATCGCAGCCACTGTATCAATCCATTTCATTGAAGGCCTCCCCCTCTTTCGTCGACCCTCCACCATACCAAGCATGATATCCTTCTCCAAGGAATGGTCCCTTCTGACAACATGACCAAAATAGGTGAGATGACGTCTGGCCATTCTCGCTTCCAAGGAGCATTTCAGGTGTACTTCCTCCAAGACAGATCTGTTAGTTCTTTTAGAGTCCATGGTATTTTCAGAATTCTTCACCAGCACCACAACTCAAAAGCATCAACTCTTCTTTGGTCTTCCTTATTCATTGTCCAGCTTTCACACATATATGAGGTGATTGGAAATGTCATGGCTTGTGTCAGGCACACCTTAGTCCTCAAGGAGACATCCTTGCTCCTCAGCACTTGAAACAGTTCCTTCGCAGTTGACTTTCCCAATGCT
>NW_006921599.1:6203619-6225595 GCF_000298275.1 Orycteropus afer afer
TGCTCAACCTTCCTTCCGAGGAGTGGCTGGTGGGTTTGAACCGCCAGCCTTCTGGTTAGCAGTCAAGTGCCTTAGGCACTATGCTACCAGAGCTCCTACTTCTTACAGTAGCATTTAAATTATAGAAGAATTAAGTCTACTTGCAATATTAGGCTTAAGTATATTTTAAATCATTCAAATTCACGTTGGGTGAAATTAATATAATTATCTTAGCCAAAACATCTTATCCCTAAACACCCTGGATAAGTAAAATCTTCATGTAGCAATACTCTACAATCTTTATTATATAGCTCAAATCGCTACCCTTAAAAGCTATGTGCTACTTATGAAATCAGCAAAGTTATTTATATTTAAACATAGTTTGGATTTGAATTTAGTTTTGCTATCCTTTATTTCTATCTGCTGCTTGCTATGATTTTTACAGTAGGCACTGTATCTCTCCTTCTTAGTTAATAAGACAGCTCTTAAATTCTCCTGGATTTGAATCTTCAAGCAACCATACAATGAATAAAAGACAATTTTTCCTCTTTTCTTATGCCATCAATTTTCCTTTCCCTCCTGATTCATTCTCTTTGGCTTGTAAGTATGCTTTTATTTCTCTCATCTTACAAAAAAAAAAAAAACCTTTCTCTCTGTTGTCCCACTTCTTAATAACCTTCTTGAAGTGAAATCCCTTCAAAGCTTTCTTCAGACTCTCTTCTCACTCTTTTTAAACTTATCCGATCAGGCCTTTACCCTCCCTATCGCAGATGTAACCACTGGACTAAAACTACTCCCAACAGAGTTACCAATTACCTTTTTACCAAATCCATGTTCAATTCTCAGTCCTCATCCCACTTGACCTTTTCCAGCATCTGAGGTACTTGATCACTCTCTTCTCTTTGATACACTCTCTCCCCTTGGCTTCCATGATACCCTATTCTCCTGGGATTTTGTTTTATTGCAGTTCACACAGAATAGTCGCCATCACTTAGTAGATGCTTAGTAAATAACTGTTAAATAAAAGAAATTGGGACAACTAACCCCATATGCTTTGAAATAAATTCACACCACTGCAAACAGACACTATCAAATGTTTGAAAGCTTATTAGGAAGATATGATTATATTAAACTTAAATAATCACATTATAATGCAAATATATCAAGTATTTTAACACAATAGCCATCCTCATAACTTTGTTAGTCATATGTTGTCATTTAAGGTGTTTATAGAAGCCAAAGAGTCCTTATTGCTACAATGATGACAATATTTCATTCTCATTCTCAATGTTCTACTACGAATACCAGTCAGCTTCAAGAAAGTTGTAAGTCCATGTAGGCCATTAATTTTTTTTTATTACTGTTATTTTTATTGTAAGCTGGGTGAAAGTTTACAGAGCAAACTCACTTTCCATACAGCAGCTCACATAGATCACTAATTTTATAGGGATAGCCTGATGTCTAGATTCTTTATTCTTTACTCAGTACATATTTAACAAAAGCTATTAAACCACTGGGAATGCAGGTAGTCCCTGAGTTACAAAGTATTCATGTTATGATGAACTTAACTTACACCTGTCTTTTCGTTTGTTTGTTTTACATCTTATCATTGGTAATATGTGCTATATATGATGTTGCAGTACAAAATTTGCTGATGTTATCATTCTCAGATCCTCACTCTCAGATATTCAATGTTATAACTTACTGTTCAAAACACTACTATATAGCAGGTATGGCCTGGTCTACAATGAAATTGGTGCTGGTGTTGGTGCTGAAAATTCTAGTGGATAGAATATTGTTCAATATTTAACTCTAATGACATATGACAATTGAGCTATGCATTCATCCAAGAGTCATTATGACTCCAACTTCATTGTTATGACACTGATGCTGACTTCAATGTAGACCAGGCTTATGATGTGATCTTATTCAGCATTTCGTACCATCAGAAGCACCAGTTCCTAATTTGAAATCGAGTTGCTCAAGTTTCTCACACTGTAACACCTGCACCAATAATATATCTAGTAAAATAAGTTATACCACTATAAATTCGAATCCAAAAAAAGAAGATAAGGGAGGATCTAGATATGGATATAAAAAGGATCATTAAGGCTCATGATACTGGAAAGAAAGTCGACAAAACAGCACATGAGCAATGCCTGTCTCATTTGATTGTTTGGAAGAAATTATTAAAGGTAAGAATAGTATTTTTGAAGCAGTTAAAGATGCGACTGGCATAAAATTGACAATTTTAACAAAGAAGAGCAAGGGCCAATCCACAAGATGGAGTTGTTGATGATTTGGATAGAACACTAAATACAGAAGAGGATTCTTAAGAGTTTACTGATAAATCAAATGAAAGCACGTAGCCTTTTTGAAAATCTAAAGGAACAGCAAAAAAAAAAAAAAAAAGACTACAGTGAGTACTTTAATGCCAGTAAAGGTGTGTCATTGCTTCAAATGCAGATTTGGTTTATATAACGTTGGTATAACTAGAGAAACAGGAAGCTTTGAAGTTGAAGACGCTGAAAAATTCAAGAATGAGCTGGGCAAAGTAATGCAAGATGAAGAATAGCTACCAGAGAAAATTTTCAACATGTATAAAATAGCCTTGCTTTGGAAAAAGATGCCAGATAGACCTGCATTCATAAAGAGGCAAAGTCAATGCTTGGTTTTGAAACATTCAAGGACAAAATCATGCTGCTACTTAGAGAAAATGTTACGGGATTTAAGTTAAAACCTTTTCTTGTTTACCATTCTGAAAATCCCTGAGCATTCAAAAACATTGACAAAAATAAGTTGCCAGTCTACTACAGAAGTAGCTCCAAGGACTGGATGACAACTGTTATTCAAGGACCGAGTTATAAATTGTTTCATCCCAGAAATGTACTACTGCCTTGAAAAAAGTGTTCTTTTCGAGATTCTGCAGCTACAGGACATTATCCTCACATGGATGATCTAAATCAAGATGTGAAAGTGTTTATCTACCTCTCAATACAACAGCTGAGATTCAGCCTATGTATCAAGTTGCAATCATCACCTTCAAGGCATACTACCTGTGGACTACATTTGCTTAGGCAATAGTGCAACAGATGGAGATACAGTGACATCATGTGATTTCTGGAAGAATTATAGTTTTCAGTGTATCTGGAACATTGTATCTTCCTGGAAGGAAGTTATGGAAAATACATGCAGGGGATATGGAAAAAATTGCCGAGCTACATGAGAAGCTCCATGCATTTGACCAGGATTATATGATGAAAGAGATCAGTAGGAAAATCATCCAGGTGGCAAGAATGTTAAATTTAGAACTTAGAACTATCCCCTATATCATGGATCATAAAGAAGGGGGTTGACAGATCAGTACTTTTGGATTTTGAAGAGGAAATAAATGTTAAGAAAGAGGTAATGAGGAAGAGGAAAGAGAAAAGTTGTCAGAAAATTTTACAGTGAAATAATTAGCTGAAATTTTTCTAAACTAAATCAGGTGTTTCAGTTGTTTGAAAACATGGACCCAAACACTGATCAGCTTACTAAAGTCAAACATTATCATGAAATATATGAAGAAAAATGAAATGGACCATAAAGACAACTCTCACTAATTTTCTGACTAGAAATGCTACCCCATTCTCAGGGATAATTCTTTTGAACTGAATGGAATCAAATAGAATGGAATTGATGAAGGAGGTAGGACAAGCGGCCAGATAAATTTTAACTGACTTGCATTTGATTCATTTTTATTCAATATGTCCTTGCTAGATCAAAAAGCTACATGCAATAAGTATAAATTAAGAATTCAGACCCTTATAATTATTCAGAACTGTTCTTAAAGGAATAAACAGTGATCTTCTCCTGCATCTGCACATTTTATGAGAAAAAAGGTACGTTATCAGGCACGGACTGTAAACATTGTGTGAGAATGAAGCTTGGGATTGTGATGCACAGAGCTTCCTCTGGGTGGGTGACATGCCACCAAGACAAATGGCATTCCAGCCACTCAATTGGCCAAAGTCTAAGATTATTAACCGATTTCTACCTTGTTCTTTCTTTACAGGCTTTAATGACCCAGTGAGATTTCACTGTTTAATATTTAAACAAATGTTTTTATGCAGAGACAATAAGCCACTGTTGAGGTTGGATAGAACTGTTTAATACCCTCCAGTATGGCTAACTGCCATTTCTGCCAAAGTAAATAGCATAAGCTGATTTCTAGAAATGTTCAGGATTAAAAACTCCCTTTTCGGTGAAATGTGTGACTGGAATTTCCTTAAGTTGTGCACAAAGCATACCAGATGTGTGTGGTCTGTCCCACAAGGTGAACTCCTCTATTGTTCTGGCTATTTTAGCTGAACACAACAATTTGGCTGGGATAGCTTGTGTTGCCTAAACAGACTGGCTCTCTTCCATGTGCTTCTTCTTGTCATTGACCCTTATCAATTCACTGTCAGTGGCCTTTAACAGACACCCTCTTAATGTTCCATCATCAAAGGCAGCTGGGTGGTGGGCTTACTTTTCAAAGTTCAGCATCCTTCATTGGGGAGATGGGCTTTAGTAAACTATGAAGGTAAGCTTACTTAGTAAAAGCATGTTCTCACATGAGGCAGGATATCTCTTAAAATCTGTTTTGATTTATTTTTTTCTTGTTGCTAGTTGCCATTGAGTCAGTCCTGCCTCATGACAGCATCATGTGTGCAAGAATAGAACTTCTCCACAGGGTTTTCAAGGCTGTGATCTTTCAGAAACCTGTCTTCTGAAGTATCTCTGGTTGGATACTTTTCAGCTAGTAGTTGAATATTTAACCATTTGAACCATCCAGGGACTCTTCACTTTTTTTATTTATTGTTGTTGTTGTTGCTATTATTTAAATAGTAATTATATTTTTTCCTTCAAAGTTGGGTGCTGTAATGTTTGAGCCAGACATGGAGCAAGAAGATTAACTTTGCACAATGTTTGGGGTCTTTTATGCATCTGGAAAAGCTACAGTAAACAACTTCGCAAAACATTTTGGCTCTACCTCTGAGAAGATATTATCTTATATAAGGTTGAATGTCAGTAGGACAGGCCAAAAGTCACCATCACTACTATCCCAGTGGATTTTCAGGTATCCAGTCCTTAAAATATTGAGACAATAATACTACTTGTATCCACCATATTTTAACTTGTTTCTTCTCTGGGAGAGATAGGGTCTAAGATGGAAGCCAGCAAGTGGAAGGAACAATGTAAACCATCTTAAGTTGAACAACAAAACAGAGACTGATTTGAGTTGCAAAAGAAAAAAAAACTTAATGATTTTTATTATTATTTCAATTTACTTGTTCTCTTTTACCATAATTTATATACACCTCAAGAGGAAAAAAAAAAAAAATCTTCTGCAATATTATGTGTAAATCCTAAAGCTTCCATAATATACTATCCAATAAGAAGAAAGTGATTTCTCTAGCCCATGACCTATTGGATATGCATTAGTAAACTTACTTTCTCAGAAAGGACATGAATTGGTATGTATGCATCCACATCCGTTCACTCAGCTCTCTCAGATTCATGATTTCAGTATGGTTGCCAGGGGCCTGGAAACCATGTAAAGCTCCCTGGACACAAGGGAAAGTGTTTCCCAAGTTTGTTTCATCAGAAGGATTACTTGGGCATTTGTTAAAAATACAAATGCCCACTGTTGCTTTGGTAGCACATATATTAGCGTTGGAACAATACAAAGATTAGCATGGACCCTGCACAAGGATAAAAGAGCTCTAGTGGCATAGTGCCTAAGGCATTCGACTGCTAACCAGAAGGTTGGCTATTCAAACCCACAAGCCACTCTGCATAAGGAAGACTGAGCAGTCTACTTCCATAAAGATTTACCACCTTGAAAACCCAAAGGGGGTCATTATGAGTTGGAATCAACTCGATGGCAGTGAGTTTATTTTTTGTTGTTGTTGTTGTTTGCAGAAGGATAATATGCAAATGTATGAAGTATTCCATCTTTTTAAAAGATAAAATAAATTAAATTAATACAAATTTCCAGTATATTCTACACCCACCCAGACATATTCATTAGATACATGTTGGAGCCAAGAAATACAGATTTTTAATAAGATGAATCTTTATACCAGGAAATTAAGTGAAATGCTGCTCAGGGATACAGACTCCTAAATTTATGGCATCATCAGTTGAAGATGCTAAGAAAGTTAGAGTTTTATGGCTTAATGTAATCACAGGAGTGAAACAAGAAAACTGAGAGAAGAGCTAAGACATAGAAGTATATACCTGATAGGAGAAAAAGATGAAGCAATTAAATATGATAATATAATATCAGCAATGAGTAGTAACAAAAAACTTAAGATATGAGACTATGAGAGAGAGAAGGAAAAGGAGAAAAAGAAGAAAGTATTAGTTTCCTAGGGCTGCTGTAACAAACAAACAAAAAACAAAAACTGGGTGGTTTATAAGAACAGCAATTTTTTGTCACAGTGCTGAAGACTAGAAGTCACAATCAGGGTATCAGCTGTATTGATTCATTCTAAGAACTCTGAGAGAAAAAACTGTTCCACACCTTTCTCTTAGCTTCTGGTGGCTCCAGGTGTTCCTTGGCCTACAGCTGAGGTGTCATAGGGGTCCTTCCTAGTCTCTCTGTCTCTATGCCTCTTCTCTTCTTTTATAAATCATATAGGATTAGCATCAATTCTACTCCAGTATAACCTATTTTTAACCTAACTTCAAAAATTCTGTTTCCAAACAGGGTTTAAAAAAAAACCCACTACCATCAAGTTGATTCCATCTCATAGCAACCCCCATTGGGTTTCCAAGACCATAAATCTTTATAGAAGTAGATTGGCTCTTCTTCCTCCTCAGAGCAGCTGGTGGGTTTGAACCACGACCTTTTGGTTAGCAGCCAAATGCCTTACCTGCTACAACACCAGAGCTCATAACAAGGGTTAGGTCTTCAATATTTCATTTTGGGAATACAATTCAATCCATAATGAAGGAGAAGAAGGAAGGAGAGGAATGGGAATAGAGAGGGAGTGGAAGGAGACTTATACACAAGACCAAAAGCCCCTATTCTCATTACTCTCTTGTGTGTGCAGTTAAACATGTGGAAGCTAATTGGGGATTTCTTTATATATGTACTTGTTTTGCAGTAGAAACCATTAAGGAAAATAAGTTGAAGAAATAGGAAGTTGTTGGTCATAATAGCTACCATTTATTGAGCATCAAGTTATCTTCCATATTGTACTTATTTTATATTGTTTCTTTATTAATCCTCACAACAACTCTCTGAGACAAATATTATTATTACAATTTTATTGATAAAAGAAACAGAAGCTCAGGAAAGTGACTTATCTATGTCACATTATCTACCAGATGAAAGCTGGGATTTAAACCCATATATGTCTCTCTCTAGTACGTTCTATGTTAGTGAGATGTTCAGCCATGGATTATGAGACAAGAATCTTGGATTCATTTTCTAGGTTGCTTAATGACTCATAAGGAGTTCTGGTGGCACAGTGCTTCAAGCATTCTACTGTTAACCAAAAAGTTGGCCACTTGAACCCACCAGCCACTCTACAGAGGAAAGATGAGGCAGTCTGCTTTGTAAAGATTTATAGCCTTGGAAACCCTATGGGGCTATTCTATTCTGTCCTATAGGGTCACCATGAGTCAAAATTGACTTGATGGCAGTGGGTTTGGTTTTAGTTTTGATGACTCATCATCAGTATTTAGATCAGCATTTAACTTCCTTTGAGGTTTCCATATCTTCCAGTCCACAGTCAACTTGTCTGTTATCTGATTTTGAACCACTCTTAAGGAGCTCTGGTAGCGTAGTGCTTAAGGCACTTGACTGCTAACCAGAAAGCGGGTGGTTCAAACCCACCAGCCACTCCTCAGAAGGAAAGTTGGGCAATCTACTTCCGTAGTGATACCACCTCAGAAACCCAAGGAGGGGTTGCTGTGAGTTTGGGTCCGACTCAAGAGCACATAACAACAACTTAAGATAGCACCAAGAAGCCCTGATGGCTCAGTAGTTAAGTGTTTTGGTATTAACCAAAAAGGAGAATGATGTGGTACTCTACTTCTGTAAAGATTACAGCCTTGGAAACCGTATGAGGCAGTTCTGCTCTGTCCTATAGGGTTGCTATGAGTCAGAATCCACTCAACGGCTACAGGTTTTGATTAATATAACACCATTTTGATTAATATAAGACTTCTATATGGGTTCTAAATTTGATATGAAAATGAAATAAATATTTCCGAAATCTTTCCATTATTGTCAAAATGGCAGTAGCCATTCAAAGGTTAAGAAGCCCATTTAAAAAGTCCAAAGCACCATCTGCCTAAGTGGAAACTATTTGATAAGTTACTCGTCTTTGGACTGCCTCATACTTGTCAGCTTGCTAAGCTCTGACAAAAGGGGCAGAGTGGAGACTCCATCTAAAACAGCATTCTGTTCCAACTGGCAGTAGGCAAAATGATCTCCCAGACTCTCTTACCTACAAATAACCACTCACTAATGAGTTACTGTTTTTATTAAATATTATATGGTGCTGATTCATCCTCTTGGATTATAAGATACACAAACATTGTGCAATGTGCTTTTCCTATGCAGAAGCTGTTTGCTTGCTATGTAACAAGTCCCAAGTGGAATCTCTGCAAATCAGTGATATTTGTACGGATTTGAAGAGGTTTGCCCAAAGCTTTGAAAGAATTAAAAATAAGCACATTCAAACAATCCCTTCCATCCAAAGGACTGTGCTCCCTGGTGTCAAGGCGTATCCTCTTCAAGAGAGAGCTGGGGGATATGAAAAAAGAACATGAAATTAATGTTAAGAAAACAGATGGCCAGAGTCTTGGGTACTAGCAATGTAATTCCTAGGGAAGAGAGCTATAAACTGCAAATGAGTGCAGGAAGGAAATGTGATAAGGGGGGGAAGTCATATCTATTGGACAGGTCCCGGGTACATAGAGGTTTCATATTTTCAGCAACAACTCAGTGATGGCACCAAGAACACACTTGTGTTCATTAAGTTAATGGATGACCCCAGGCTAACCCAAAGAAAATGAAATTTCAGAATGACTTTATTCAATGTGAGGGATAAACTTAGTGAAAATGTTAAGGTTGTGTTCCAGGAAAGGCACACATACAGAAAATAACACAACAGGAGAAAATCTTTTGGGGTTTGCAATGAACTTCATGCTGCCTCTAGGCCACCGATGCTCAGCCCTGGCACTGTTTGCTAAGATGGATGAAGGCTGCACAATGCTTAACTGTAAAAAAAGCTGATGGTGGGTTCTCTTTTCTTTATCAGTAAAGTAAATGGTAGGAGAAAATAAAAGGGATAAAATAGAATCGGAGACCTGAGTTAACCCAGAAGATAAGATTTGCAATAATGAGAACTGTTGAATGGCAGAAATGTAGAGTTAAGAAAAAATGAGGTAATCATCACTCCTGAAGGTCTTTAAAAATCAGAGAGGTTCTTGTCCAATCAGAATAGCTTAGGTGCCATTGTGATGACTAGCATGAATGGTGTCTATGTTTATATTATTTCTTAACATCCTTTTAGCATGGTGTTTCTGTGGACCCCAGAAGAGGAAAGTGCAGGGCCTGTTGGACAGTTCCCTGGGCCCTTTGTTCTCATTTCATACCTGGACAACTCTCAGAATAACACAGACTTAAGTTGTGTTGGATTTTCATCTCTATACAAATAGGCTTTGGACAGACCCCTTTTCTTCACTGCCATAATGGAACTGGATGAGATTATTTTCTCCTAGCCTGAACTAGGTCTGCTCTTGCTAGTTAATCTTTCCCAATTTAGTTGTCCCACAAATCAGACTAATCTGAAGAGCAAAGAAAAAGAGATATGGAGAAGAGAAAACAGAGACACAGCCAAAGGGATAGCTGGGTGCTTGACGCTTCATTTATTCCCCACTTGCACATCATCTTAAAAAACACTCGGTCTCAGTTAAACCCTATATTGGCAATGGAGATAGAACTTTACAACAAATTCTCCAGCCCCTCCTTCCAATTGATTTGCTACCCTAAATCTCTAGAAATTCTGGAGCTGCTAGTTCTTTTATATTATTTAAGAAGTATTTATTCCTTGATTATGGAATCAAAATATCTCAAGCTAGAAGAGACTTTACAAATAGATCATCTAGGCTAACATCTTTATTGCACAAATAAGCAAACTAAGTGCCAGAGCATATGAGTCAAGCAGAATAGAGCAGATAAATGATTAGATCAAAATTAGGCTGCCCAATACCAGAGAATAAGGTTTACAGTCAAGAATGTAGGCTCCATGTGGGCAGGAAATTTGTCTATTATTTTTCCTACTGTATCCCCAGAACTTACCCCAGTGTCAGGCATACATTAATCACTCAATAAATATCTGTTGAATGAATAAATGACCCATGATTCCTGATGCTCCTTCCAGTACTCTTCCCGTTCAAGGACACATTTGAGATCTCCAAAAAAAATAGTCCAAGGACCAATTTAGCTCACTTCACCCCACCTCAAGCCCTGAAATGACCTAATATTTTATCTTGGAATGTTCCACTGTGTTTCCAAAAATTCCTAACATGCAGTAATGCGGTTTGACTTAATTCTGTTTTCACAAAACATTTGACTAAATGAGTCCTTCACAAAAGCTCCCTTGTTATCACTAGACCCTACTTTATGCCCATGAAAAAGCATTACCTTATATTCCATGTTACTGATGTTTTGATTCTCAGTTTTATCCCAAATTTTTCTTTTTGAAAAAAATCACCCATTCCCCAAACTGAGGGAACTCTTTTCTCTTGATTTGTAGTAAATGTGAATTTAAACTACCTAAGCAATGTACGGATGGATCTCACTATATGTAAATCCTGATATCATATCTTGATATCCTGATGTCATAACAGATAAATTGTGGACAAGGTTGACTTTCTGTAATACTGAAGGATTCCTTTAAAAATTGGGTGAGGGTGTAAATATGGCCCAGATTACATGCAACTTTTTAGGAACACGTTTATTGTGCAAGTGAGGTAACAAATCTGAGACAACACAGAGGAGACAGAGAAGCCAATTGATGAGGCATCTTTTAGGACTGACTCATGAGGTTAGGAGCCAGAATTTCCAAAGTTTTCTAAAGTAGGTGGACTCTTCCAGATTTTAGAAGCAACAAAAACCTAAGAATTCCTCTACTTATAATCCCTTTACTGTTAGTTCCATAATCAGTTAAATCCAGAGATGGAAGATGAATTGGACTAGGGACAGAAAATTTTAACTCCATTTGGAATGTCAAATGCCTTGGTTGTAGTTAGTATTAACTAACACATAAAAAAAAAAATGCTAACACTTGCCCCTGAGATATTCCATTTTTACATTTAAAAAATGAATAATTCAGGGGTATACATAAAATAGAGTAAGATGATAAAATTCGTATGTATGCAAGAAAAATTAAAGTAAAAGTAAAGATAAACCCACTGCCATCTTGTCAATTCCAACCCATAATGACTCCCATTGGGTTTCCAAGGCAGTAAATCTTTATGGAAGTTAATTGCCCCATCTTCCTTCTGTGGAGCACCTGGTGAGTTTGAACTGCCAACCTTCTGGTTAGCAGTCAAATGTCTTAGACACTGTACCACCAGAACTTACACACTACCATCAAGTCAGATCCAACTCATAGTGACCCCTCCTTAGGGTTCTGAGGCAGTATCACTACTGAAATAGATTGCCCAGCCTTCCTTCTGAGGGGTGGCTGGTGGGTTTGAACCACCAGCCTTCTGGGTAGCAGTCAAATGCCTTAGGCACTATGCCACCAGAGCTCCTTAAAAATAAGGATACCAAAACCAATGGAGTTGGATCCAACTCAATAAACCCTCCTTGGGTGTCCAAGGCAGTATCACTACAGAGGTAGATTGCCCAACCTTACTTCTGAGGAGTAAGGATTGGGGTCCAAAAACTGAAGCTAATAAAAATGTATACCAATGTATAGCACTATGGGGGGCATTTATATGACTTCTAGCATTTTAGTAGTCAATCAGTAAAAGAAAACTGATCAATTACCACACTCACTATCTCCACAGATTTCTTTAAGTCTTCAAGAAAGGGTTCCAGAAGAAAATTTGCCTCTAAATCCCCCAAAAGATGGTACAAAGTAAATAGCATCCCTAATGATGTCCCTCCTATAGACCTATGGTTCTGAAACTTTAGTGTGCATCAAAATCAAGGAAGGCTTGTTAAAATATAGTTTTCTGCCCTCTTTTCTAAAGTTTCTGGTTTTATAAGCCGAGGTGGTCCTTATTTGTATTTTTAATATTCACCCAGGTGAGACTGATGCTGCTTTTCCAGGGACCACACTTTGACTACTGTAAACCAAAGGTCGATGACAATGCAATAATCATGATTCATCGGTTCCTATGGATTATTGCAATAGAGTCCAGGAACTTTTCCCTCTAATCTAATTCAATGTTAGGTATCACTGTGGAGTGGTAATGGCTATATAATTTCTCACTTAATGTAAACCAACTCCTCATTCATTAACTGTCTCATTAGGCGACATTTCACATTTATGACAATAGTAAAAAATCTACTTAAATCATCCTAAAGCCAGGTAAGGACCTATGTGTTTTGAGTATGATAGTGCCTCCCTCCTGAGCCTTGATTCCTCCCATTGTACCTCACTCCCCAGATTTGGATGCAAATAAAGTAAAAAAATGAATAAATAAATAAATTAAATTAAAGGCCTAACTCCAAGGACTCAGGCCATTAACATGCATATACACTTCATGGTTTTGCTGAAACCCAGGTAGGCCTGCAGGCTGGAGACTGTCACTCCACAATCTGAGTGGAGCTGTGACATTTGGCCTGCTTCTTGGAGAAGGCAGCAAAGGGACACAGACAGGACATGCTGCAGTCACTTCATTGCAGACCCTGAGATCTGCTGGTGGTGTGTTTAAGGGCACTGAGGCCAGTGGGCAGCAGTCCCAGGTGGGTGAACGTTTCCACAGAAAGCAAGAACTCCACATGGGTTGAGATATGGCAGGTCCCCTTCTGGCTACAAATCTGATCCAGTCATCTCTGCCTGTGGTTTGAAATGGCACAAGCTAATTCATCTACCCAAGTACAGAAGTCACCATATGTAGACAAGTGAGCCATGTACAGAGGCTGCAGAAGAAAAGCAGTTCCATGGGGCCATCTCAAAAATCATTCCTGGAACTTGAGGACCATTTGATCACTGAATTTTCAAATAATGCCACTTTTTGCATAACAATCTGGTCTTTGGAATATAACCACGTTGATAAATGAAGAATGGGTATATTTGCTATATCGTTCTTTCTTCCTTGATAAGATTCAGACCCACTGGTTTATGCACTGTGTTCCACAACAAACATAGACATCTTTGCTCATCAAATTTTTTCACAACCCAGCCTATTGGTACCCAACCAGCCTTCATCAGTACTCACAAGAATCATCTTTTTTTGGTAAAGACTGCCTTTGAAAAGTCAAAGAATTTTACACCTATTGTACTTACTCATTACTTATGTGTTCTCCTTGTATTATTTATCTATTATTCATAAACCTTTTAAGAGCAGGATGCCTTGTTTTCCCACCAACATTTCAAGTTTTATGAGCCATGTTCAATATTTCCTCATACCTCCACAGCACATAGTATAGTTTTTAAAAATTATTATTAATATTTTATTTTGTTTTAAGTGAAAGTTTACACAGAAAATTAGATTCTCATTAAAAATTCACACAAATTCCATGACATTGATTAGAGTCCCCACGATGTGTCAGCACTCACCATTTCTACTCTCTGGTGGTGTAGTGGTTAAGACATTTGAGTGCTATAAAAAGGTCAGTGGTTCAAACTCACCAGCCACTTTGCAGAAGAAAGATGAGATAGTCTGCTTCCATAAAGATTTACAGCCTTGGAAACCCAATGGGGGTCTCCATGAGTCAGAACTGACTCAATGGCAGTGAGTTTTTTGTTTGCTTGTTTGTTTTGGTTTTGCCCCATTTCCATCCATCCTGTTTCCCTACCCCTCTTTGCTTTCTCATCTTTGCTTTTGAGTAGTGTTGACCTTTTGGTATGGTATAGTTGATTGTTTAAAGAAGCACATTCCTCACTGGTGCTACTGTTTATTTTATAGATCAGCCTATTACTTGGTTGAAAGATGACCTCCAGGAGTGGGTTTAGTTCCCGATTAAAGAGGTATCATAAGGAGATAGGAGATAGTCTCAGGGGTTAGAGGGTTGTCTCTATCAGTCCAGTAAGTCTGATCTCTTTTATGAATATGAGATTTGTTTTATATTTTTCTCCAATTCTAACCAAGACTGTCTATTATGTCCCTGGTTAGAACAGTCAGTAGTAGTAGCCAGGCACCATCTAGTCCTTCTGGTGGTCAGGCTATTTTTCCTGTGGACTAATTTCTTCCTTGTGTTTTTGTTTTCATTCACTCATCTTTGCTCCAGATGGGAAGAGATTAACAGTTGAATCTTAGATGGCTGTTCCCAAGCTTTTAAGATCCCAGACACTTGTCACCAAACTAGGACGGAGAACATTATCTTTATTGCTATAGAGTTTTTTACATAACAAGCATCCAGTTATTTGATTGCCAAACAAAATGCTAAAGAAGAATGCAATTTAAAAAAAAAAATCTGTGAAATTGACTAATTAATGTTAACAGAAGAGTTCCCCTTAGCCATTGTAGCATATGTTCTAAGGCACTTGACTGCTAACAAGAAGCCTGGCGGTTCAAACCTACCAGCCACTCCTCGGAAGGAAGGTTGGGCAATGTACTTCCGTAGTGATACTGCCTCAGCAACCCAAGGAAGGGTCACTATGAGTCAGAGCAGACTCGATGGCACACAACAACACAACAATATGCCTGTTTGAGGTCTAGTGGCATAGTGCCTAAGGTATTTGACTGCCAACCCAAAGCCTGGCAGTTCAAATCCACCAGCCACTCCTCGGAAAGAAGGCTGGGCAATCTACTTCCATAGTGATACCATCTTTGAAACTCAAGGAGGGGTCGCTGAGTCAGAGACCACTCAACAATAATGTAGAGTCTATGAAACACCTCATAACATGGATGAACTTAGAGGACATTGTGCTGAATGAAATAAGTCAATCACAGAACTCACTGCCATTGAGTTGATTCCAACTCATAGAGGCTCCTACTGGGTTTCCAAGGCTATAAACCTTTACAGAAGCAGACTGCCTAATCTTTCTTCCATGAAGCAACTGGTGAGTTTGAACCGCCAACCTTCTGGTTAGCCGCCAAATGCCTTAACCCACTACAACACTTGAGCTTCTTAAGTCAATTGCAGAAAGACATATATTGTATTAGTCCACTATTGTAAAAAGTCAAGGAAAGGTTTAGATATGGAAGGAAATCGCATTATCAATAATAATAACAAACATTAATCTGGGTGGATATACAAATAGACAGACTGAATGATTAGGTATGTCTAAAAAAAAGGGAATATATACATGACATGACCAGGGAGCTCTGGTAGCATAGTGGCTAAGACACTTGCCTGCTAACCAGACGGCTGGCGGTTCAAACCCACCAGTCACTCCTCGGAAGGAAGGTTGGGCAATCCTACTTCCGTAGTGATAACGCCCCGGAAACCCAAGGAGGGGTCGCTATGAGTCGGGGCCGACTCGACAGCACATAACAACAACAACATACATGACCATATATAAGTTTATCAGATGATATTTCTACATAAGTGTTTCTATATGCTATAGGAAGGTCCATGTATATAATAGATCTTACAAGGGGCAAAGTTATGATAACTTCTTTACCACAGCCAACCACCCTGAGGGAGTGAGTTGTTGATCCTGTGGGCTCTGGACAATGGTTACAGGGGACATCCAGTTCAAATGGCATAACATACTACACAAAAACATTGTTCTACATCCTAGTTTGGTGAGTAGCGACTCTTAAAACTTGCAAGCAGCCATCTACGATGCAATAGTTGATCTCTCCTCATTTGGAGGAAAGAAGAATAAAGAAAACCAAAGACACATGGAAGAAATTAGTCCAAGGGATTACTGGACCAAGTGAACCTCACGTGACTGTGAGACCAGAAGAACTAGAAGGTGTCCAGCTACCACTGGCAACCAATAAGAAAGAGATCAGTGTAGGAGATCCTAGAAAGAGTGGGAGAAAAATGTGGAAAAAAACTCAAAATCAGAAAAAAAGACCAGGTTTACTGGTCTGATAGAGACTGGTGAAATCCCTGAAACTATGACCCCTAGTCACCCTTCATGTCTGGAATTGAACTCACTTCCATGGTTTCCAGCCAAACAGTAGACAGGCATATAAGGTGAACATTCACACCTAAGTGGGTACACTCCTTAGAACAAACAACCATGGGAGATCAGAGGGCAATAATTGACCAGAGAGATAACTCAGAGGACAAGAATGCATAGGAAATAAGGACAGTGGGAAAAGACAACCATAGGGAAGAAGTGGTAAGAGAGTTGTTACACTGTGAGGATTAAATTAATGTCATGAAATATGTGTATGAACTGTTGAATTGAAATTGCTCTGTAAACTTTTACCCAAATCACAATAAAAAATAAATAATCATAATAAAAGTGTGGTTTCATTAACAATAACCAAGTGGATGGTATGGCGACTCTCTTTGAAATAGAATAATTTTCCATATTTTGCAGCTGAGTTTATTCATTGATTCAACAAATATTTACTGAGCATTTATTGTATGACAGTAATAGGAAAGCAAAGAATAATACATTTTTTAAGAATTCGTACTGCAGCAGGAGGAAAGACACATAAACCTATAAATGTGTGACATATGAGACTAGAGGTACATGCAAGACATTCTGGGAAACAGAAAAGAGAGTAGTCCATTTAGGGGTGGAGGACATCTAAATGGTTATCATTTTGGCAGTGTCTGAACATTGTACGAAGCAGGATTTACACCATTAGGAGTGAGCATGACTTGTACCATAATAGTTGAAAACAGCAAACTAATTCATTAATTAGCATTTTTCTGTGGACAGGGAAAGCATGAGGAAGAGGAGTGCTGAGCTGTCACACACAGTGATGTGTTTTGATAGGAACCAAAAAGGATCCCTGGTCAGAGATCCCTCCCAAATGATGATGTGGTGCCTGAAATTTTACCACTAAGATGTCACCATTCCTATAGATAAAGTAGGAAGAAAGACCTGGTGATCTACTTCCTAAAATCAGACAATGAAAACCATGTGGATCACAACAGTCCAATCTGCAACCAATCATGGGGATGATGCATTTTTTGTGCAAGCGCTTGACTCAACAGCAGTTAAAACCATCTTAAAGGTTCTCTGGTGTTCAAAATAGTACAAGTAAAATACCATTTCCCCTAGGACTGAGTTTCTCAACTTCGGTGGCATGATTGACACATTTTGGGTAGAATAATTCTTTACTGTCCTGTGTTGTTGTTGTTGTTGTTGTCTGCCGTCGAGTCGGCCCGACTCATAGCGACCCCTCCTTGGGTTTCCGAGGCAGTATCACTACGGAAGTAGGATTGCCCAACCTTCCTTCCGAGGAGTGGCTGGTGGGTTTGAACCGCCAGCCTTCTGGTTAGCAGTCAAGTGCCTTAGGCACTATGCTACCAGAGTTTAGCAGCATTCCTGGCCTCTATCCACTAACTTCCAGTAGCATCCCACACCAATCGTCATGACTATCAAAAATGTCTCTGAATATTGCCAAATATTCTCTGGGAACAAAGTAGCATAGTGCCTAAGGCACTTGACTGCTAACCAGAAGGCTGGAGGTTCAAACCCACCATCCGCTCCTTGGAAGGAAGGTTGGGCAATCTACTTCCATAGTGATACTGCCTCGGAAACCCAAGGAGGGGTCGCTATGAGTTGGGTCCGACTCAGTGGCACATAACAACAACAGCAAAGAGCTACTATCTTATACCTTAAGCTGGTGGCAGCTAAGATTCTGCTTCTGTGAGCAAAGAACAGCTCTCCTCTCTTGGAGGTGGCTGCCCACCTCTACTCACTGTGTAACCAAGGGAGGAGTGATAGAGCAACGAGCAAGCAGGAAGAAAGTGCTCAGCTATCCACACCAGCTTTACAGCTTTGGCTGACAATGAGTGACGGGTGTCACATACAGATGGCCATCACCTCCAGCTGAAATTTAGGGATCAAATTATTTGAGTACAGGAGAGGTCTTGGAAGGGAGAGAGGAGGTGAATGTGAACATGCACATCAAAGCCACTCAATTTTACATCAGCTTGAAGAAGAGAGGCTAACTTGAATCTTTCTCTTTAAATATAGAGAAGAAAGGGATTTGATTGATGATTTATGGATTGAACAAACATCTATAAAGTATATAATTATTATTGACCTATTAAGAATCATCAAAATAGCAATGTTCTTTACATGTGTTTGAAGCTCCAATGCTTTTAAAATTGTTTTCATATAGCATTTTTTTTAAAACAAACAAACAAAAATACATTCACATTTCCAAAATCAAAATTCTCCAAAAAGAAAACCATTGAAAAGATGTTTTCCCATCCTTGCTCCATATTTTCCCATCCATCCCATTAACTGCCTAAGACAAGTAAATGTTATATTAGTTTCTTTGGTATCCTTCCAGAATTTCTTTATGAAAACACAAGAATATATAAATACATGTACATATTTTCCCATTTCTTACACAACAGGTGTCATCTTGTATACTCTGTTCTGTAGTCTGCTTTTTTTTCACTCTGGGAGATTGTTCCATACAGAGCGATTTCTTATCATTTGTTTTAAATAGCTCAATTGTTCCCATTGCATGAATTTGTGATAATTCATTTAAATAATCCCCTATTGATGAATCTTGGATTATTTCCAATCTTTTGTTATTACAAGCAATGCTGTAATAAGGACCCTTGGAAATGCATTATTTTACATATGCACATGTTTCTTTTATCTGATCCTCACATGAATCCTATGAGATAGGCAGAGAAATCATTATTCCTTCATTTTACAAACTGGATTCTTAAACACTCTGAAGTTGATAGTATGGTTGGTCTCTGGTTGCAGAAATGAAGACATATGATGAAACCTCACAGGTAATACAAGGCAGAGTTGAGGCACAAAAGCAATTATAGACACACTAATGCCCTGAACTATTCTATGTACTGCATCAAAGTCTCCCAGAGAAGCAAGCAATGCAAATGTTATTTGTTGTCATCTTTAAGTCTGATTATCTTCGTTAGAGTCTCTGTGATCAGTGGAGTTTTCTACTTTTTGAGAGAATAAATCTTCCCCTTTTGCCTCAATTCTACAGCTCTTCTCTGGCACCCACGATCCTGCCTTGTACTACAAACATATAAATTAGTATACCAGCTCATTGGTTGTTATTCATCCCAGGTTACATTTCACCTCCATTGTCCATAAATTAACTGAAGTCTTGAACTTGGAAACAAAATGACATCCTTTTGTTCCAGAATTGGAGAAAGAGTCCCAAATGACTAAGAAAATCACCTGGCTAAAAATGTTTGCTAAACCTACAAATGGTGATCTCTAGGCCAGGCGTGTGGGGACAGAGGAAGAACTAATTCTTGGCAGTATTACCAGATTTTTCCACCAAAGAATTATTGCAGGAAGGCAGTTCACAATGTCAAGGCATATATTACTGAGCAGGGAATACCATCAGAGGCAAAAACAACTACCAGCAGGAAGAAAGGAAAGCCTGAACCACTCTCCCTCACATGTCCCATCTCAGAGATGTTGGTAGTAGAAAGCTGTTTCAATAATGATAGCGCAAACTGATGACAATGCTCTCTAGAACCGTCTTTGCAATCTTGCTTCATTTGTCCTTGGTCAGGCAGCCAATGAAGAAAAGAAGGTCATTGCCATGGGACAGGATATGACTGAATGTTGTCCAGTAGAGTTAAGACTTTCCTAATCTATAAACACCTCACATTAACTTTCAAAGATTTTTGTGTTCTGATTGTCAAGGTGCTTGCCACTAACCATAAATAGCAGTCTCTGACACTGGAGTGCATATATTAACATTAAAGAACATGGATAGTTTTTATACATGAGTGAGATAGCTAGCAGTCAGCTAACAATAACTGAAACTTGGTGTATAAAGGTCAGCAAAATTCTCCAACCTATCAAAGGGGACATCAAGAAAAATTGCCTCTCTTGGATTTAGCATTGGATGGAGGGGGAAAATCTCCCTTAAGAATTCATAACAGCATTCATACATACATGGTTTGCTATCCAATTTGGAATTTCTGATTTTGCCCAAAGAAACCTCAAGCCAATCCAAAGCTTTGGGAAATATACCTTGACCCCAAATTCCTTCTTTTTCACAATGCTGAAAGCCTAAAACGTATTATACCTGTTGCCATTGAGTCAATTCCACTCATCGTGACCCCATATGACAGGGTAGAACTGCCCAATTGGATTTTCAAGGCTGTGATCTTTACAGAAGTATACTTCCATATCTTTCTCCCATGGAGCAGCTTTTGGGTTTGAACCATCAACCTTTTGGTTAGCAGCCAAACACTTAACTACTGGACTGTCAGGGTTCTTTAAAACATATCATAAGTGATCTTAACTCTTCAATTTATTATATATCAATAATCCAAGAAAACAGTGACACTTGAAGACTCTATTAGCCAGGTATCTATTGTGACTCTATTGTTAACTAACCACAAGTTAAACCTATTAAACTCCTCTGAGTCTCAGAAACCATCAATTCTAGAACACTGAAGCAAGTTAAGAAATGGCAAGTGAATGGGACTATAATTTGGAATTAAGTGTCCATTAAAATGATTTCTTATTTAATTCTCATGAAATCTACCATGTGCATAAACCCACCATTTCCTGTCCAGTCAACTCCAACTCATGGCAACCCCAAGTGTGTCAGCATAAGGTTTTCAATGGCTGATTTTTCAGAAGTAGATCACCAAGTCTTTTTTCCAAGGCACCACTGGGTGGATTCAAACCTCCAAACTTTTTGTTAGCAACCAAGTGCATTACCCACTTGTACCATACAAAGACTCCATCATATGCATATTATTATTATTACTAATGTCAGGTTATAGATAGGAAATTGAAGCATAGGAATTAAGTAACTAGTTCAAAGTCATAATAAGTAAATGGTGGAAAGTTTTAATGTGGGATTTAATCTAAGATAAACCCTAAATACTTTATTACAATGTTGTTGTTGTTGTTGTTGTTATATGCCATCAAGTTGGACCCAACTCATAGCGACCCCTCCTTGGGTTTCTGAGGCAGTATCACTACGGAAGTAGATTGCCCCATCTTCCTTCCAAGGAGTGGCTGGTGGGTTTCAACCACCAGCCTTCTGGTTAGCAGTCAAGTGCTTAGCCACTATACTACCACAGCTCCCCTTTATTACTATATCATACATAATGCTGCACTAAGCTTCTTCCCAAAGAGCCCTGGTGGTGCCATGGTTAAGTGCTCAGCTGCTAACCAAAGGTCGCACTTCAAACCAACCAGCCACTCCACAGAAGAAAGATGTGACAGTTTACGTCCACAAAGATTTCCAACTTTGAAAATCCTATGGGGAAGTTCTATCTTACCCTATGGTGTCACTATGAGTTGGAATCAGCTCAACAACAATGGGTAAACTTTTTACCAGCATTCATATTCTATTGTTATATGATGATTTAAAAAAAGAAAATCAAAATTTGTTTGTCTAATAGTTAATAACATATTCTTCATTTTTAGTGACTGTATAAAATAACAATCAAAATTTTGGATGATATACAAAATAGAATAAAAATATTATAAGTTGCTAATATACAAGAGAGGAGGGACTATTTGGGATTATAGTATTGTTAGCTACAATATTGTTAAGTAGGAGGCTAAAGGTAATGAACAACTACATTTTAAAACTTAAGTAGACATCTTAAAATTTCTATGCTAACTACTAACAAAAGAGATAAAAGTTTAAAATCACCAAGACACATTATTATCAAACTCATCAAAACCAAAGACAAAGACAGAATCCTGAAAGC
>NW_006921599.1:6247570-6256837 GCF_000298275.1 Orycteropus afer afer
GCTGAGGAATGGATAACCAAACTATAGTACATACACACAATGGAATACTATGCAATGCTAAAGAATAATGTAGAATCTGCACAACACCACATAACATGGATGAACTTGGAGGACATTATGCTGAGTGAAATAAGTCAATCACAAAAGGACAAACATTGTATTAGTCTGTTATTTTAAAAGTTAAGGAAAGTTTATCTATAGAAGGAAATGTTCTTTTTGGTTACCAGGGGTGGGAGGGGAGGGAAGGGAGGGCTGTTAGGTAGATAGAGATAAGTATTGATTTAGCTGAAGAGAAGGGCAATGTACCAAATGTGAGTGACCAATATGGCAGCGTTGAGGAAGAGAAAGACATAGAGAGGTACATGGGAGGTACAGACAACAAATATGAACCCTTTTGCACATACAGTACTACGTTGTCAGTGTAGGCAAACACAGGTATATGGGTGGATAGATGGGTGGACAGGCTGAACTATTAGGTATGTCTATGAAATGGGGAGTATATCCAAGAAAATGGTCCTATAAGTTTATGTGAATGATCAGAATTCCCAGGTGTATAGTAGAGCTGACAAGGGGCAAAGTTGCGATCACTGCTTGGTCACAGCCAACTATCTAAAGGGACTGAGTAGTTGAACCTGTGGGCTTGGGACCATAGTCACAGGGAACATCAAACTCAATTGGCATAACTTACTATACAAAGCATTGTTCCACCTCCTACTTTGGGGAGTAGCGACTGGGATCTTAAAAGCTAGGAAGCTGCCATCTAGATGCAACGATAGGTCTCTCCTCATCCAGAGCAAAGAAGAATGAAGAAAACCAAAATTCATGAAAACAATTAGTCCTAGAGACTGGTACACCATCCAATCTGCAGCCTATATGACTATGAGACCAGGAGATCTAGATGGTGCCCGGCTACCACTGTCATCCACTTGGAAGGGGATGTATCTAGGAGATCCTTGATAGAGAGGAAGAACAATGTGGTAAAAAAGTCAAACTCATTTGAAGGAAAAAAAAAAGGGGGGAGCAGGTTTGCTGATCTAATAGAGCCTGGTGGAACCACTGAGACTATGGCCCCTAACCGCTCTTCAGGAATGGAATTAAACCCACACCTGTGGTTTCCAGCCAAACAAAAGACAGGCATATGAGTTGAACATTTACCTCAGGTAGATACACTCCTTGGAGAGAACAATCATGGGAGAAAGAAGGGTTGCTTATGCACAGGGAGACAGCTCAGGGGGCAGGAGTCCATGGAGGGATGGACACAAGGAAGAGGTAACTACGGGGAGGAAGTGGGGGGAGAGCTGTTGCATTGTGGTAAACTGTGGTCAATGTCATGAGACAAAGTATATGTGAACTGCTGTATGGAAAGTGAATGCTCTGTAAATCTTCACCCAAATCACAATAAAAAAAAAAAAAAAGGCAGTAGATTAAAAAAAAGAGAGATAAAAGTTTACAGTTTAAAATTTTATTTTTCTCCAATGTAGGGAAAAATATGAAATGAGAGAAAAAAACAGAAATGATTTCAAAGAAAGCAAATGGATGAAGAAACAAATATACTGATGAACTTATAAAAGATATGAGAAAAAACAATGATAGAAGTAATACCTATACATACATCAATACTCACAATGAACAGAAATGAACTAAACTTAGCAGCCAAATAGAATTATTATATTGAATTTAAAAGATCCATTTACATGCTGCTAGACGGCAAATAGCAACAACAACAAGAGTACACATAAATTATAATGCAGAAAATAGGAGAGTAAAAGACAGCTATTAGCCCAAAGAAATCCAGATCAAATTCATTTCAAATCAAATAGACCTTATAAAAAACACTGGAGATAGAGTCATTATGTAATAATAAAATGTATAATTTACCAAGATAATATAATAGTTATTCACACACACACATACACATAGTAAAACCTGCAAAAGCTGGGATCTGTGTAAGGTGGAAACTTGTCAGAGAAGCAAAACTCAAACATCTTCCACTAAATGGAAAGTGATAGAAAGGTGGTGAGTGCACCCTAAGGCAAAAAACTTGTGAGACCCAGATAAGACAGTCCTGTAGAGTTCCAGCTCTCATAGATTTCACTGCAGACGGATAGATTTGTTGTTGTTGTTGTTGTTGTTGTAATGTGTCATCAAGTCGGACCCAACTCATAGCGACCCCTCCTTGTGTTTCCGAGGCAGTATCACTACAGAAGTAGGATCGCCCAACCTTCCTTCTGAGGAGTGGCTGGTGGGTTTGAACCGCCAGCCGTCTGGTTAGCAGGCAAGTGTCTTAGCCATTATGCTACCAGAGCTCCCAGATGGATAGATAGAGGGGGTTAAATAGACAACATTTAGAGAGAGTTCTTCTGTGTGTGACACCAATCGTTAAGCCCTTAGCTAATAATCGAAAGGTCAGCAGGTCAAATCCACACTTGTGTATACACACACACACACACATATACCTGTATATATACATATACATATATATATATATATATATATATACATGTACATATATGTAGACAGATAAATACAGATATAGATACAGATATGGATATAGATATAGATGGGAGCTCTAGTGGTATAGTGCCTAAGGCATTTGACTGTTAACCAGAAGGCTGGTGGTTCAAACCCACCAGCCACTCCTCAGAAGGAGAGTTGGGCAATCTACTTCCACAGAGATACTGCCTTGGAAAGCCAAGAAGCAGTCACTATGAGTTGAATCGACCCAATGGCAGTGAGATGGATAGATATAGATATAGATATAGATACGGATATAGATAACGGATATAGATAGATAGGTATAGGTATAAGTATAGATATAGATACCAAAAAAAAAAAAAAAAGCTCTCTGCCGTAGAGTTGATTCTGCCTCATAGTGACTTCCATTGGCTTTCCCAGGCCGTAAAAGTTTATGGATTTAGATTTTCTCATCTTCCTCCCATGGAGAAGATGGTTAGTTTGAAATGCTTACCTCCTGGTTAGCAGCCAAATGCCTTACCCACTACACCACCAAAGCTTTACTTTTTATATAAATGTTTATAATACATTATAAAAAGCACTTCCACATATCTAAGTAGACATATATGATTTAATCAATATATTATTCATGTATATTTATATCTAGTTATAAAAATATGTAAAATATTTATTTATTTATTTATGTTAGCCTCTCTCCCACTGCTGTACACTCCATTTGGACCCTCTATGACAGTTATAAAATCAAACTAAGTCCACTGCCATTGAGTTAATTACAACTTACAGCAACCCTATAGGACAGAGCAGAATTGCCCCATAGAGTTTCCAAGGCTGTAAATCTTTACTGAAGCAGACTGCCTCATCTTGCTCCCATGGAGCAGCTTGTGGCTTCAGACCACTGACTTTTTGGTCAGCCAAATGCTTTAACACTGCACCACCAAACCTCCTTTTTCTGTGACAGCTGTTTAAAATTACAAGCGTTTTCTAATTTGCTGATCATTTTCTTGTTGCACTATTTGCAATATCGTTTGTTAATTAACATCATAACCAAAAATACATTTTGTAAAGAATAGGAGACAAATCCAACAAATAAAATATAAATAAAAAACAGTATGGAAAAGTATGTTTTTGGCATATAATTAACAGGCTTTATTGTGTTCAGGATATGGTTAGTAAAACCAAAATCCAAGCACGTTGCTATCGAGTTGATTCCAACTCATGGCAACACATGGATTACAGAGTAGGACTACTCCATAGGATTTTCTTGGCTATAATCTTCAAGGATGCAAATCATCAAGCTTTGAACCACCAACCTTTAGGTTAGTAATTGAGCACAAACCATTCGTGCCACCAGGAATATATTTGGCATATGATACTAAAACCACAATTGATAATATTTTGTGGAAATTGGATGTCTAGATTATATATCAGCAACCATGTTCTTACATACATCACTTCCTTTTAGTTTATTATTCACTTTTGTCTGGGCTTTGTGTGTTCTAAACATGTTCTGATGTCATGATAGTTCTAGTACATCTGGACCTTGTAGCCCAATGAAAAATCTTTACATTGTATATTTTTATACATTTTGATAAATGTTAGCAATTTTTGTTGGGTAAAGAACTATCCAACAAAATTGCTGATTGGAGCCTACAGTCTTTCAACACTCCCTAGTCTACCATCTCTTTGGTTTATTCTGAATAGCCCACTTCAAAAGGGATTTAGGATGCAAGTTTTTGTCTAAAGCACAGGGCACAACCTCGTAAAGTCTGTAATGTGGTGGACAAAATCACATGAAACCTCCCTGAGTTAGAAAAGAAATTAGGTGACTCTTTCCTTGAGTTTTCATCTGGGGAGGAAAAACAAAACAATCTGTTCATTGTCCCCTACTGAAATTTGAATCTAATCAAGGACTTAATATTAATAATGTTTTTACAGGAAAAGCAATACCAGGAAGTCTTTCTAACTGGGAAAAAATGAGAATGAAAATAAAACAGAGAACTGCACAAATGTGAGAGTTCGGAGGATGACTCATCAAGCAAGCATGTCAGGAATGCCTGGCTGTTCCCAGATGGCTGGTTTGGGTGTCAGACGGGATTTCTGAGATGCAGGCTGAGGGGTTGGTCTCTCCATTACAGCATGTTTTAACTTAAAGATCCAAACCAATCTGGAGCTAGGAAATTGTGATGTTTCAGAGGCACACAGAGAATGCTGAGAGAGTGTTAGCTGACTGGTGGAAGAAGCAGATTTATCTCAACTCTCTTCTCTGTATCCTGGAACAAGAGAGGCAGCCCTGGCTGTCCTGGTGAAACTTGAACTTAGTATATCACATTTCTGGGAATAAAAATGTATGTGAGCGGTGATTCAACTTATACACACATACATTTGTACAGTTAGATGTGACACTTACCACCTTGCCTTTTGTATTTTTCCCAAAATTAATCAGGTACTGTCTTCTGATGTTTCATATTGAATATGTAGCACAATTTAACTTATATGTCATTTGATTTTTCATTAGTGTAGTGCCTAAGGCACTTGGCTGCTAACTAGAAGGTTGGCTGTTCAAACCCACCAGCCACTCCTTGGATGGAAGTTTTGGCAATCTACTTCCGTAGTGATACTACCTCAGAAACTCAAGGAGGGGTCACTATGAGTCAGCTCTGACTCGAGGGCACATAACAACAACAATCCCAAACTAGTGTAAACTCGTGGAAACCTGAGATTCCTACAGTATCTACCTTGAATTTGGAATTCAAATACATTCTGAATTTCATATGAATAAAATCCATGCAATTTTTTCTAATAAATGAATACCATGAGCTAAGAAAAAATCAAGATGATATATTGGGAGCTCTGGTAGCATAGTGGCTAAGGCACTTGACTGCTAACCAGAGGCTGGTGGTTCAAACTCACCAGCCACTCCTCAGAAGGAAGATGGGGCAAACTACTTCCGTAGTGATACTGCCTCAGAAACCCAAGGAGGGATCGCTGAGTCGGGTCTGACTTGATGGCACATAACAACAACAACAACATATTTCCCACAAATTTATCTTACTGGATGGGCAATGCCATTATAAGTCTCTATGTGGTCCTCACAGATGTGCTGGGCACAGCATGCATCTCCCTGGTACCTAATCATGAGTGCTACCTCTCTCTGATTTTGCCTTCCCATCAGATTTCACCACTGCTCTCAAATATAAATTATTTAAAAATGTGTATAAAATATAATGTCACTTAATCAAAACATTGTTATTGAAAGCCTGCTATATCCATAGACTATTTTTTAGAAGTAAGCCAAAAAAATTTTTTTTTTTTTTTCTGATGGGAATGCAAAACCAGAGGGGACAGCACCCATGATTATGTACCAAGGAGATATTATAAAGTCAATGAAAATGGAATATCCCAACTCCAAAGACTAGAAATCTCTGTGGTTTATTAATGTCATGCATAGCATACTTATCTGGAATTAAGTTTAAGACTGATAGGACTGAGTTCTTTAAAGAGGGTGTATTACTAACTTAAATATCCTAGACATGAGGGACAAATCCCCCACAAGATAGTGGTATTGAAGGAAGAAGTCTAAGCCACATTGAAGGAACAGGCAAAAACAAGGCTCTAGGAATTGACAGAATACCCACTGAGATGTTTCAATAAGCAGATGCAGCACTGGAAGCAATTACTTGTTTATGTCAAGAAATTTGGAAGACAGCTACCTGGCCAACCAACTAGCAGAGATCAACGTTTGTGCCCATTCCAAGAAAAAGTGAATCAACAGAATGTGGAAATTATCAAACAATATCATTAATATCACGCACAAGTAAAATTTTGCTGAAAGTAATGCAAAAAAGAGTTGCAGCTGTATGTTGACAGGAAACTTCCAAAAATGCAAGATGTATTCAGAAGAGGATATGGCATGAGGGATATCATTGCTGATGTCCGATGGATCTTGGCTGAAAGCAAAGAATACCCAAAAGATGTTTACCTGTTTTTTATTGACTATGCAAAGACATTTGACTGTATGGATCATAACAAATTATGGATAACATTGTAAAGAATGGGAATAACAGAACACTTCAGTATGCTCATGAAGAACCTGTACATAGACCAAAAGGCTATTGTTCAAACAGAAAAAGAGGATACTGAATGGTTAAAATCAGGAAGGATGTGCATCAGGGTTGTATGTTTTCATCATATTTATTCAATCTGTACACTGAGTAAATAATCTAAGAAGCTGGACTATATGAGGAAGAACGTGGCATCAGGATTGGAGAAGGACTCATTAACAACTAGAATTGCAGATGACACAAGCTTGCTTGGTGAATTGAAGATGACTTGAAGGACTTACTGATGGAGATCAAAGACTATAACCTTCAGCATGGATTACACCTCAACATAAAGAAAATAACAATCTTTATAACTGGACCAATAAACTACATAATAATAAATGGAGAAAAGTTTGAAGTTGTCAGAGATTTCATTTTATTTGGCTATACAATCAACACCCGTGGAAGCAGCAGTCAAAAAATCAGATGTTATGTTGCACTGGGCAAATCTGCTCCAAAAGACCACTTTAAAGTATTAAGAAGCAAAGATGTCACTTTGCAGACTAATGTGTGCCTAAACCAACCCATAGTATTTTTAATCTCCCAAACACATGTGAAAGCTGGACCATGAATAAGGAAGACTGAAGAAGAGTTGATGCCTTTGAATTATTGTGTTGGTGAAGAATACTAAAAATAACATAGACTGCCAGAAGAATGAACAAATCTGTCCTGGAAGAGTGCAGCCGGAATGTTCTTTGGAAGTGAAAAAAGCCAGACTTCTTGCCTACTTTGATCATATTGTCAGATGGGACAAATCCCTGGAGAAGTATATCATGCTTGGTAAAGTAGAGGGGCAGTGAAAAAGAGGAAGAGCCTAAATAAGATGGAGTGACACAGTGGCTACAATGATGGGGTCAAGTATAGCAAGGATTGTGAGGATGGCATAGGACTGGGCAGTGTTTCGTTCTATTGAACATAGGGTCGCTATGAGTCAGAGCCATCTCAATGGCACATAACAACAACACAAAAACAGACACAAGAATCGTGACCTTATTAGTCAGATAGGCACTACTGAGTTCAACACACTAAAGCAGTGTTTCTCAAAGTGCACTCCTTGCTACACCAATTTCAGTTATGAAGTCAAAAAATATTTAATAAAAACAATGAATCTATGATTAAGTAGGAGTCTCTTTGTGACACAGTTAACTTTTTCACTGTTCACTACCTCTGGATGGTTCAAGTCCACCCAGAGGTGCTTGGGAAGAAAAGATTGGCAATTTGTTTCCCAAAAATGATCTATTGAACACCTTATGGGGCACAGCTTTAAGTTGAATCAACTTAACAACAGGTAGTCAGTAGCATGATTCACTAAGTTTGGAAAATGGTGGGTATTGCTAATGCACATAATCACACTTACATTTTTGCTTTACTTCAGTATTTTCCAAATTAATTTGATCCCTGACTCCACCCCAACTTATTTTCAGTGACTTATCAACATTTCAAGGAGCTCTGATAGCATAGTGCCTAAGGCACTTGACTGCTAACCAGAAGGCTGGTGGTTCAAACCCACCAGCCACTCCTTGGAAGGAAGGTTGGGCAATCTACTTCATTAGTAACAACACCTTGGAAACTCAAGGAGGGATAGCTATGAGTTGAGGCCAACTCGAAGGCACATAACAACATCAACATTTCAAAGAGAGCTAGTTTTCCAAAGAACAAAACTTGGAAGAAGCTCCCTAAGAAATTTATTCTTCAATTCAGTTAATTTTTTATGACAATAGAAGGATGAGTTAAGAAAGACCACTCCTCTCTGTAATGAAAATTGTATGCAGTTCACTTTCTTTGTGCATATTGCTACAATTTCCCATCTCTCCTTTCTAAGAAGCAATAATAACTTATAAACAGTACGGTCAAGCAATAGTTCCTACTACTTGATCTAATCTTTTTTTGTCCTCTCTCTCCCACTCATTGTTATTGCTCATGGTTTGTTTGTTTGTTTGTAGTGACATATTCATTCCTTGTTTCTTGTCCTATATTACTAAATGTAGAAAAGTTATTAATATTTCTCTTAGTAACCACAGGAGTCTCTTACTGTTTTTTGCTAAAGATCTTAGTCTTTTCAACTTGAGTGTTCTTTGCCTGTGTTCTTCTGCAAGATCAATATTCTTTAATGTTTGGGGAAAGAACAAGGAAGACAAAGAAATATTACTTGCCCTCTTGACAATGTCCTTTCCTTTATCCTCTGAATATTTCTGTGATGATTAATAATCTAATGGCTTCAATCTCTCTCCTCAATTGGCTTCATCCCCTTAGCCCATAAAAATGTTCACGTCTTCCCATGCTAAATCAAACAAACTCTCTTGACTCTGATTGTTTATAGCATCATCCCTCTCTTTCTATTCTCAGCAAAATTCTGGGAAAAGTTATTTTTATTCTTTCTACTTGCACTGCCAATTCACCCTTCAGCCCTCTGCTATCTATGTATGTCACCTTCTTATCCCAGCCCATGATATTGATATTGTTCTAAAAACACCAATGACAATGGCTTTGTTATTATCTTGCTTGGTCTCTTTGGTGCAACTGACCCATGGCCAAGGGCCTTTAAGGATTCTCCCCTCTCATAGCATTAGTTACATTATACTTTCCTAATTATTGTCTTTCTTGATCACTTCATAAGCTTCTCTTAGTTCATCCATTTAAACTTTTGTCTTTTATAATTTTTATTGTAATGTGGGTGAAAGTTTACAGAGAA
>NW_006921599.1:6263472-6275793 GCF_000298275.1 Orycteropus afer afer
TGATTTCCTTATTTCTTTTTCAGCAATCTCTTTGCTGGTGTAGAGGAATCCAACTGATTTTTGGATGTTGATCTTATATCCTGCGACGTTGCTAAATCTCTCAATTAGTTCCAGTAGTTTTTTGATTGAATCTCTTGGGTTTTCTAGGTATAAATATAATTCTTTTGAATTCCTTATCAGGGCATTCCAGTGCTGCTGCTTCTTCAGGAATGTTTTCTGGGTCTGTTCCTGCTCACTTGTTTCTACCACTTTATCTTGCTTTTTTGTGTGGACCATCATTGTCTGTTGTCTCCAAGCCATTGTGATGTTATTGTATTTAGGTCTCTGCTGACTGTTTTGAAGAGTAGTTAAGGGTGAGTAAGGCTTTTCTTGGTAGTTGTTTATCATTGTCCGGTTGGTGGAGAAAGAAGTAGTGGCTCTCACTCAGAAAATGGAGCTGCAGGAGGTGTGGGTGTGGTTACATCATATGGGCACTCCTTTGTTTCCCACTGGGTTGGACAAAAACAACAATCAAAAAACCAACAAAAAAGTAAAAGCAAGCAGACAGAAAACATACTACCTAAACACACAAGAACAATCCCCAGAAAAAGAAAAGAAAAGAAAGAAAGAAAACCATTCTATCTGGACAGGGGCCAATAAGGAAAAGAGGTAGAGTAGGAGAACAATGAGGGAAAAAATGCAAAAAGAAAAACAAGTAATGGGGTTAACCACATGAAAGGAAAAATGGGAACCAGGAACAGGGAAGAGAGAAAAAGCTGAAAACTAGAACCTGGGAAGAGTAGAATAAAGAATAATAATAAAAAGGACGAACAAAAAATAATAATAGTAATAATTGTAAAACTGACAAAAACAAACATACTGGAAAAAAAAAAAAATCTAGGCAGGGCAGGCCAGAGCTCCCAGGCTCCACCAAAGCACACAGACTGGGATGGAATTCCTGCCAGCCCAGAAGGTGGGTGGGAGTGACGGATGGCTGCACCTCCATTCACCAAGAGGGTGTGGGGTATAACAATAACAAATGGAATATTTCACCTTTCCAGTCATTTGCATTTGGAATGTCCTTGCAGTTCCTGCCAAGTGGAGCCTATTCTTAGGCCCCTGGAATCTGAGAGAATTCTGTTGCTTTAAATATTCAAAATGGTCAAACCACTTGTAAACATTCAAAATGGCTGCACCCTCAAGACAGGCAAAAGTCCACAGCTCAGCCTGTCTCCCTCTTCACTTCTTCCTCTTTTATTCACCAGCCACCAGTGCAGTCCTGCATGCAGCCCCTGGCTAGCAGGGCCAATTTTTATGTTAATTTCTAGGTCCTTACACCACTTGGCAATATCCAAGCTCTCCGTGTTGTCAAGATCGCTGACAGCCCACAGCTCCATATGTCTCCTTTTTTGGTGTTTCCAAGCATGTTCTTCAACTAGCTGGAGTTTAGTCCACTTCTATATCCTTCCTTTCAAGACTCAGGGCTCCAGGATTATCTTTTGTATCTGTGTTAATTGGTTCCCCTTTTCTTTGTTGAAGAGGATCTGTGTAGTTTGTCTGCTTATTCAGCCACCTTATCAGAACCCCCTCCCATCCATCCTAACTTTGGTATTCCTTCATGTCTGCTCTGGTTCACTCTTATTTTCACCCTACTTGATCTTTGGGGGGTAAGCTATTCCATTCTCAAATATTTATCCTCCATTTGTTTCCTGATAACTTGCACTTGTTTATCTCCAGTGTGAGCATCTCTCCAATATCTCACACTCACATAATCAAAAGTCTTTTGGACACCTTTATCTGAATAGTCCATATAAGTTCTCACTCAACATATTCAACATGGAACGTTTCACTGCTTCTTCACACAGATTTACTCTTCCAGCTATAATCTTCAATACAGTTGAAGGCAACATCATAGTCTTTGTCACTCCCACCAGAAACCTGTGTTCTATCTCCATGCAGTCAGCCTCTTCTTTTTTCTTCTTATTCTCTCACCTTCAACATGTGACTTGTTCCTTTCAATTCTATCACCTTACCATATAGGATAGCCTTCAACAGTGAGGTCTCATACACTCAAATTCGTTGCACACACAGGTGCTAGAATCTACCTAAAACACAAATCTGGGCATGTTATTACTCTGCTTAATGCCTATTAGTTAAAATCTAATGGAAGGCAATTGCCTACAGTGGCAGTTTTCAGTCAGATTGTCCATGAATTCTATATTCTTTCAACTGTATACTCTGTGAGGCTAGATTTTCTTCATGTACTTAAACAAAATAACACAACATATTGCATGCAGAAACAGATACAAGAATCCAGCTGTCTTATAAGCCACACATCAAAGAGAATTGCATAAAATTTAAAGCAGTGCCACTCTTCTCACTAAATTTGTTCTTTGTTTTGAAAAAAGGTTGTTTTTTCTACAAAATGTTATTTATGTTAACATGTAATATGTTTATTATTGCTATTTAAAATAAATTAATAAATTTTCTACATTTTCAATAAATATAGATTGATAAAACCCACATAATCTAATGCTCTTTGGAGAACACAATAAATTTTAAGAATGTAAAGTCATCCTGAGATGAAATTTTGAGAACTATTGATCTAAAGGATAAAGTGTAATCTCTTCACTATGCACACTTTCACTCACCTATTTCATTCATTTATGATTTATTTAACAAATCTTCACTTCATACCCTTGATCTGCATCTGACCCAGTTCCAGAATCACCCCCTTGAGAGAGAATTTCTTGAATCCCTGTCAGGATTTGTTTATTACTTTTCTGTCCTCTTATTCTACTGCAATTACATGGTTCTGTATATCTCTTCTAAAGCATTATCAACTCCTGAAGAAGATACCATATTTTATTCACTTTTATATTCTCAGTCCCTGACTCAGTGCTTCAAGATGATTAATAACAGACAGCTCACATGTCAAAGGCAGGTTTATGGTTGATTTTCAAATGGTTTGAAGTTTTGTGGCTGGCTTTCTTCCTATTGCTCACAAAGTTGAATTAGTCCCACATTCTCTTAACTCACGATCACAAATCAACCTTTTCATACATTTATTCATTCATCCATTCAGCAAATACTTCTTGAATATCTTTGGGTCTCAGGGACTGGTATAAGCACAGAGTTTATAATGAGGAAACAAAATGAGCACGTTCTCTTCTCATTTGGAACTAATTATCTATAGGAAAAACTTTGTATTGCACAAATAAATATGTATTTGTAAATGTTTATACTTCATACTTGTTATTTGAAAAACAGAACAGGCTGCTATTAGATAGTTTCAGGAGGATGGATCTTCTTTATCTAGTGTGGACAAGCAGAGAAGGATTCTTTCAGAAGGTGATGTTTAAGCTGAAACTGAAAAGGTAGAAAATAATAGGCAGATGGAGAGTGGAGGAAAGAACAGCAAGTGTGAAAACCTTGAAATAGTAAAGGCTCTGATAAGCCTTGAAGTAATAAAGACTTTGATGTATTTGAGAATCTAAAAGATGACCAGTGTGACTAGAGTGGAGTGAACAAGGGACAGAACAGCCCAAAGAAATGGGTACATGGAAAAGTACACAGGGCATTATAGGTAGAATGATCATAACTTATCATCCAAACTGGACATTTTGAGAAGGCAAGGGACTATTTTGATTTAAAACAACACTGAGTCAACTGACAGAATTGTGTTTGACACACCAGGCAGATGGACACCTTATGTATAAACCACATTTAATTATTAAGTTTTTATTTCAGGTAAAATGGAAGCTTTTATAGGATTGTAAGATCGCTCTGGTGCTATCTGGAAATGGAAAATAAGAGGGTAAAATTAAAAGTAGAAACACCATTTAAAACACTATTGTATCATAGGGATAATAGTGGCTTAAAGTAGGGTGCAAATGGAAAAATGTAAGACCAGTTTTGGAGGTAGAATCAAGATTTGTTGGTGAAATGAAGTGAGGGTGTGAGGAAAAAGCATCTGAAAAATGGAAAATATGAGAGTAAAATTAAAAATAGGACATCCATTTAGGAAGCTAATGTAGCATAGAGGTAAAAGTGCATTGGAATAGAGTGAAAATGGAAATTTTTAAGATCTGTTTTGGAGGTAGAATCAAAATTTGTTGATGAATTGGGAGTGAGGTTTGAGAGAAAGGTAGGAGTCAGGAATAAGCCTAACATTTTTACGTGAGCTACTGGGCAGAAGGGAGTCTTTTGTTGAGATGGGATTTGGAGGATTGAGGAAATTTATGAGATACAGGGAGTGGAACAGAAAACAAGAATTTAGTAATTTTGGATATTACCTTTGCAATGCCTCTGAGACAAACAAAGGGGAGACAGATGCAAATTGACTTTTGCATATATAACTCTGAGCTCAGAAGTAATGACTGTGCAAAAATATTCACATTGCAGTCATCAACATATAGATACTGTATAAGTAAAATTAGGTTCAAATGTTTCCTTTTGACCCTTGTTCCTGTTCTAGTCCTTACCTGCTGCCCCATATACTGTGTGTACCACAGGAGAAAAAAAGTGGTTAAAATTGACTCCTAACTTTAAATTTTGAACAATTTATTCTTCTATTTATTATAGGGCAATGTCTAACACGTTTCTTGAAAGATAGAACTTTCAATTTTTTCTAGGTAGAATTTGTGCTAAAGAGTTGTTTTATCCCTAAGGGGTTGAAGTTAGATCACATTTGGCAAATTAAATTATTTTGCAAGTATATGACTGAGTCTCATACACTTATTTATATTAAACTTATGGTGAAAGTATTCACAAAATTACAATTTTTTTGTTTGGGGAAACATCATGGTCTGGTATTTTGTTGGCTAAGTTTGCATAGACCAAGTTTTCTTGAACAGAGAAGTTTTCAATTTTTGTTTTAAAGCTGGTATCTTTATTTTCTCCATGGCAAAAAGCTTACCAGCTTTTCAAGTCAATATCATTTCATTAATTATGGATGGGTTTTCTTCCACTTTTAGACATGAAGCTAAAACTGAAATGCTTAGGTCATTAATCTTCCTACATCCAAGTTCATGAAAAACTCATGCCTTTGGAATTTTCTGACTGAATTAGCAATTTCAAGAATTTTGGAGAATATTCTACTAAATCTCTTGAAGGCTTATTACTTCTCCAATTAAGACATACAGCACATAAATAAAAAGAAATACCATGATTTGCTAATAGAAACCTAGCTCTGATCTATTTTTACTACTAATAAGAGCAAAAGGCAAGCATGCATGAATAAACATGTTGGATTACATATTTTACACTCTAGTGTTGATAGAAATGAAGATTTTAAAATAATGATATATTGAAAAAGTTTTCATCTATCCTTTAAAGGTTGTCATAAGAAGAATAGCGTTATTCCTGCTAAGTAAACAAATATCTATATGTACATGTACATATGCAGAACTGAAAGGATAGATACCAAACTACTGGTGACAATTTTTCCTCTAGAGAGGGGAGTGGGAATACAGAGACAAGTGAAGTGCTTTCACATTTATTCTATGTATGTCTATATTTGGTCCTTTCACAATGTGAATATATTCACATTTCTTGTGTAATTTAAAAAGAAAGAGAAAAACAAATAAATGGATAATACTTTACTAAAAAGAACATGAGGGAATGTTACTCAATAATAAAGAGAAATGAAGTTCTGATACATGCGACAACATGGATGAATCTTGAAAACATCACACTAAGTGAAATATCAAGCATGAAAAGACAAATATTGTATTATCCCACTTATACGAAATAAGCAAATGTATAGCGACCAAAGTTTATTAGTGGTTCCCAAGTACAGAAGCAGAAAGACGGAATCTTTGCTCAGTGGGCATTGAGCTTCCATTAAGGGTGGTGGAATAATTTGGAAAATGATAGTGGTGATAGTTGCATAAAATGATGAACATAGTCAATGTCACTGAATTGTACCTGTAAGAAGAGTTGAATTGGCAATGTTATGTTAAATATATTTTTACCACAATTTAAAAAAAAGAAGGAAAGAAAGAACAGGAGGATAATACAGTGACTATGAAGAAGTGAAAACATAGGGAAAGTCTCTAGCCTTGTTTCATTAATTTAGTTGCAGTCTGGAAAATTGACACAAAGATCTGAATTTTCACAGGTAACTATCTAAACTTTAGCTAAGTCAAATATTCCCAGGAGTGATTGGCTGGTTATAAACAAATGAATCTTTCATTTACTGGTTGCAGAGAGAGATCACCTAGACCCAAGAATTTTTCTCTTCTTTAATCCTTCCTCACCACCCCACCCCTCAACAATGTCCATTCCAGCCATCCTTCAGCAGATGAGTCAATGTCAATGTTATGCTGGTCTCTACTTTAGGCTCCTACCATTTTTTTTCCTTCTTTTTTTATTTTTATTGTGATTTGGGTGAAGATTTACAGAGCAAATTCACTTTCCATAGAGCAGTTCACATATACTTTGTCTCATGTCATTGACCACAGTTTACCACAATGCAACAGCTCCCCTCCCACTTCTTCCCCATAGTTACCTCTTCCTAGTGTCCATCCCTCCATACACTCCTGCCCCCTAAGCTGTCTCGCTGTACATAAGCAACCCTTCTTTCTCCCATGATTGTTCTCTCCAAGGAGTGTATCTACTTGAGGTAAATGTTTAACTCATATACCTGTATTTTGTTTGGCTGGAAACCACAGGTATGGGTTCAATTCCAGACCTGAAGGGTAGCTAGGGGCCATAGTCTCAGTGGTTCCACCAGGCTCTATTGGACCAGCAAACCTGGTCCCCACCTTTTTTTTTTTCCCCTCCAAATGATTTTGAGTTTTGTACCACATTGTTCTCCCTCTCTATCAAGGATCTCCTAGATAGATCCCATTCCAAGTGGATGACAGTGGTAGCCGGGCACCATCTAGTTCTTCTGGTCTCATAGGCATATACGCTACAGATTGGATGGTGTACCAGTCTCTAGGACTAATTGTTTCCATGAATTTTGGTTTTCTTCATTCTTCTTTGCTCTGGATGAGGAGAGACCCATCATTGCATCTAGATGGCAGCTTGCTAGCTTTTAAGATCCCAGTAGCTACTTGCCAAAGTAGGAGGTGGAACAATGTTTTGTATAGTATTTTATGCCAATTGAGCTTGATGTCCCCTGCGACTATGGTCCCAATAGGTTCCTACCATTTTAATGGCTGACCTTGGCTGATTCTCACCCTTTTTTGTTTTTATTGAGTTCAAAATACTAACCATTCATAACACTATGAATCACAGTTCTGCAAACATGGAATTTCTGTAAGTCAGAATGAACTCCAGGACAACTGACCTGGTATTTGTCACCCTGCCCTCCGATATATGCAGATCCTCAAATCAGGGCACACAGTTATGTGGATGCTTGGAAAATTCTCCCAAGGCATAGAGTGTCCTTGCTACCACAAATGAGTGAATGAATTAATGATAATGAATGAACAAATGTTAAGTGGATGGAATGGCAATAGGTTTCATTCCTGACAACAAAATGCTTATTCTTTTAGCTCCTCTGCTTTCATACCTAACTTCTCTTCTTATTCTTCTCCCTTCTGTCTCCCTTTCTCTTTCTCTTCACTCTTTCTTCCCAGTTGCCTTCAAGTTGACTTTTTTTTTAACTTTTTAGTGTGATTTGGGTGAAAGTTTACAGAGCACATCCCTTTTTCATTCAGCAATTCATACATATTTTGTTTCATGACATTGATTGCAATCCTCACAAAGCCATGATGTAGCACTCTTCCCTCTTCCTCCTTGTGGTTACCATTCACCTTTGTTCTTCTTTCTTATCCATTTCTGCTTTTTGGGTTTTATCACTGAACAAATGCTGTCCTTTTGATTTCTTATGGTTGATTTCTCTAAAGAGTGTGTACCTCCCTTTTACTATTGTTCACCTCATAGGTCTGTCTACCATTTGGCTGAAAGTTGAGCCATGAGAGTGAGTTCAGTTCCAGACCTGAAAAGTGATTAAGGGTTCCACCAGCCTCTTTCAGTCCAATAAACCTGGTGTTTTTATTATTTTGAGTTTTGTTCCACATTTCTCTCTGACTCTGTCCAGGATCTCCTAACGTGATCCCATTCAGAGTGATCAGCAGTGGTAGTCAGGCACCTTCTAGTTCTTCTGGTCTTAAGGTCATGGAAGCTGAGGTTTCCATGGTCCCTTGGACTAATTATTTCCATGCATTGATTTTCTTCACTTTTCTTTGCTCTGGACGAAGAGAGACCAATAGTTACACCTAAGATGGCCACTTGCAAGCTTTATTTATTATTATTATTTTTTAATTGTGATTTGGGTGAAAGTTTATAGAGCAAATTCATTCTTCATATAATGATTCATATACATTTTATTTCATGACATTGATTGCAATCCCAATAAGGTAACGGCTTTCTTCCCACTTACTCCCTATGGTTACCTTTACACTGTGTCCTTCTTTCCTATGCATTCCTGCCCTCTAAGCCATCTTCTTGTGAAAATACTGCCCTTCTGATCTCCCATGGTTGATTGTTCTAAGGAGTGTACCAACCTGGTGTAAGTATTCACTTATAAGCCTGTCTATGTTTTGGCTAGAAGTTACCACAGTGAGTTCAATTCCATATGTGTCAGAGTAGAACTGTGCCCACAGAGTTTTCAATGGCTGATTTTGGAGAAGTAGATCACCAGATCTTTCTTCAGAGATGCCTCTGGGTGGACTTGAATCTCCAACCTTTTGCTTAGCAGCAGACCCTGTTAACTATTTTTACTACCCAGAAATGCCTCCTTATGCCCAGCAACTGTCTTAGGTTTCACAGGGCTATCTGCCCCAGGGCATGTGTGACTTTTTGGGAATGAAGTCCACTGACATTTGTCAAAGTCTGCAAGCTGTCCTCCCTGGCATTGCTGCTCCAAGTGACACAAGACCTTCACAGCGGGGGATGATCTGCAGTGCAGAGCGATGAGCCATAGTGCTCTGATTTAATCTGACAGGCAGCTTCAGTGACTTGAAGGAATCTACAAGGAGCATTTTGCCCCTCCTGGGTGAGGATAAGTTCTCTCTGAAACTGCCAGCCTCTTTTCCTGTACTCCTTGTCCACGGGCAGGTTGAAGAACCTTATCTACACTCTTTTTGACAGAAACAGGACTGTTTCTCTACCTCAGATACTAAGAAAAAGAAGAAAAGAAAGATTTTGAAATGTCTTAAAATTGCTCAATCCACTTACTTCATTCATTTTACCTCTCCCCCACCACCATCCTTGCCAAAAATAGAAAAATGAAGGAGGAGAAAAAGGATGAGGAGGAAACAGTTGCACTGTAATCTCCTTAAGGTCATAAAATATTGTCTATTCTGCAGTAAGATGTGGCACTGAATAACAGGGTATTAAGTCTTTCTAGATGTTTAGGGCTGGGTTTTTTCGTTGCTTCCGTGGAAGAAACTGACTCCTTAGAGAAAGAATGAAATCTTACCTAACGATATTTTAATGGAAAATCTCTTTGGAATGTTTTAGGTCATCTGAGATGTATCTTCAGAGCAAACATACCTTGGACTTCTTCTCCCAAGACCCTTGTCAAGTGAGTCATTCTCTAAATTTATTTCCCTCTCTAAAGAGTCTTAATCGTAAGTAGTTGATTGAGAATGGAATTGAACTCTTTGGAAGTAAATCCCATGTTTAATACATATCTTGGTAAGGCCTGGCTTCTGAAAAAATAATTGACATTTTCTCGTTAAAATGTCCAAGATGAACATGTACAAGATTTTGAAGGTGTAGCTAAGGATATTCAATTATAACCTAAAGCCATCTACCACATACTCACAAACCTTCCAAAGAACATACATGAAACCAAACCCATTGCCATTGAGTTGATTCCAATTCACGGCAACCCCATGTGTTACAGAGAACTGCTGCGTAGGGTTTCTTGGCTGCAATTTTATGAAGCATATTGCCAGACTTTTTTTTTCCAGTGTCACTGGATGGGTTCAAATCACCAACTTTTCAGTGAGTGGCCTAGTGTGTTAACTGTTTGTGCCACCCAGGAGCCAAGGAACATAAGACCTTATAAACCATTCACTGTCAGTTAACTCTAATTCATGGTCACCTCATGTGTGTTTCAATAGAACTGTGCTCCATAGGGTTTTCAATGGCTGATTTTTCAGAAATAGATCACCAGGTCTTTTTTCTGAGGTACTTTGAAACTCCAACCCAATAAAGAAGTTGAGAGAATTTAGATTAATTACCTTAATCATACTTTCAATTTTGAGCCCAGTGCTATCTTCAGAGTTATTCTCACTCTACATTAAATTATGAGCCAGATGATCACTTGTCAGCTCAGAAAACCCACCCAGAAACATCCACTAAATTCATTTGTCACCACTAAGAGAGTTGGCACTATTAAAGAGTTTAAGGACCACTCCTATTTTTAGGGGCATGCCTAGGCATTTGGAAATATATTAATTCCCCAGGCAACGCGTAGCATAATATTTTCTTTCCACAGGTCCTTTAATGGCTTGGGGATTATGCTACACTAGCCTATAGCACCCCAGCATTGCTGATTTTCAATGACTCAACAGGTCCAGACTCACAGGCAAGAATTTTAGAGCCATCGCCCAGGCCTGAATCAACCAGGATGAAATCCAATTCATCACTCTGTGTATTTGTTTATTCTTGTTCCAAATGTGGTTCAAAGGAAAACAAAACCCAGGGGAACTGGGTACAATTTGTCAGCCTGCAAATGGAAATCATTTTTATGAAATAATATAGGGCAGAGATGGTCATCATACCATTACAAGGGCTATTTCACTTCTACTTTTATTTGAAGTAACCAAAAGAGTCAGAAATGAGTCACCATTATCATTTACTGCTCTTAAGAAACAAAATAATAGCCAAAGCCTTTCAGAAAGGAACGATGATATACCACACTATTCATAATCTTTCATTATCCCCATTCTCAGTTATCTAACTCTGAGTCTGTTTATGTGTGCCCTTTGGTTAAGCCCAACTCTGTGGTCTTTGGCATGAATTGTCTCCAGGAATATCTGTCTCATATGAACCTATATCTACTATTTTGGACTTTGGTTTAATTTAACCCTAATCATAATATTGATAAGCCATCACTTAGCTTATTATTCAACATTCAATGGCATTTACATTTTGGGAGCAAGAAAACCCAAAAATCTGAAAGTATTTTTTTTGTTCCTGAAAGCCTCAGTATTAGAATTTATATTTTGTGTTGTGGATAACTACCAATAACTCTTCAAATTCTAAAATGCCTAGAGAATGCCATTTCACTCTTCAACTTTGTAAAGATGACCTTGCTCACCATCCAACCAACCAACCAATTATTTGTTGTGGACTGAATTGTGATTCATGGTAACTCCATGTTTGTCAGAGTAAAACAGTGCTTTCTAGGGTTTCCAATGGCTGATTTTTCAGAAGTAGATCTCCAGGCCTTCCAGGATGCCTCTGGGTGAACTCAAACCTCCAAACTTTCAGTTAACAGCCAAGTGCATTAGCTATTTGCACCACCCAGGGTATTCTGCCCACCATTAGTGGGGTAAATTCCTTAAAAGGGAAGGGAAGAAAGCCTCGTTCTGCCTACCACTGCCTTTGGAAGGTAATAGATTCTCTGTTTTTATAGTACAACAATGATAACAAGTTCAATCTATGATTTTTCAAAGGGTGCTCTGCCTTTGCTTGAAAGACAAGTTTTTAAAAAAAAAAAAAAAAAAAGAGGTATGTTTGTTCCCAACCTCTTGGAAAGAACTAATGAGAGGCTGGGCAGTCTGATAAAAAGTGCAACAGCTTATGAACAGTGGAAAGTTTTTTATTTATATGGGTTGAGTTGGTCAATATTGTGGGGAAACCTTATCATTCTGCTCTCCCTGACTGCATTAGGAGAAATACCCTGAGGTTAGCTTCTTTGAAGAGGGCTGGGTTAGCATCTGAGCTTAAACCAATCACCTCAGCAAATGGAAGATGTTGCTCTGACAATTGGAAGCACCTCTTGCAAGGCATTTGGGTAAAATTGACTGTTATGTCAGGAATACAGCTATATAAATGGTTCTTAAAAACCATGACATCAATGAGGTATTTCTGATTGTTCAAGTATTATATATATACTCATAGTGACCCCTTCTTGGGTTTCTGAGGCAGTATCACTATGGAAGTAGATTGCCCCATCTTCCTTTCAAGGAGTTGCTGGTGGGTTTGAACTGTCAGCCTTCTGGTTAGCAGTCAAGTGCCTTAGGTACTATGCCACCAGAGCTCCCAGATGATAATAGGATATATATATATATTATCATATATATGTGATAATAGGATATATATATATGATAATAGGATATATATATATATATATATATATATATATATATA